>NC_091292.1:8692983-8760483 GCF_038502225.1 Cherax quadricarinatus
TATATATATATATATATATATATATATATATATTAATGAAATATTAGTATCATTTTTCCAAAATAAAATAGCACTGTGCCTTTTCCGATGGCCGTCATTTTCTCAACTCTGTTCTGTCTCTCTTCCAACACTTCTCTTTTCTACCATCTCTCTCTTTTCGTCCACAACCTCTCTTTTCTCTTCCACCACTCTTCTTCCATCTTCATCTACTCTCTAACCAACTCCCTTCTCTCTTACCACCTTTCTTCTCTCTCCCTCTAAATATTTCTCTCTCGTTTCCGTCACCTCTCTTCTCTTTTCCCACCCGCTATAACCCACAGTCTCTCACTTTGACCCATGGAGCACAAGCAGGGGTCAGGGGTCGGGAGGAGGAAGTGCGACCCCCGGCGACATCTTCGCTGCTCCGCATTATAAAGTGCCTCGCGCATTTTGCTCTGCGCCCACCAAGACTGTGGTGAACGTCGCATTTGCATGTTATTAAGTCGCATGCTTCAAGTACTCCGACGTCGCTAGCGTTTTTACTCTCGTGTGTGTGTGTGTGTGTACTCACCTAGTTGAGGTTGCAGGGGTCAAGTCCTAGCTCCTGGCCCCGCCTCTTCACTGGTCGCTACTAGGTCACTCTCTCTGTACCGTGAACTTTATCATACCTCTGCTTAAAGCTATGTATGGCTCCTGCCTCCACTACTTCGCTTTCCAAACTATTCCACTTCCTGACTACTCTGTGGCTGAAGAAATACTTCCTAACATCCCTGTGATTCATCTGTGTCTTCAATTTCCAACTGTCCTCTTGTTACTGCGTCCAATCTCTGGAACATCCTGTCTTTGTCTACCTTGTCAATTCCTCTCAGTATTTTGCATGTCGTTATCATGTCCCCCCTATCTCTCCTGTCCTCCAGTGTCGTCAGGTTGATTTCCCTTAACCTCTCCTCGTAGGACATACCTCTTAGCTCTGGGACTAGTCTTGTTGCAAACCTTTGCACTTTCTCTAGTTTCTTTACGTGCTTGGCTAGGTGTGGGTTCCGAACTGGTGCCGCATACTCCAATATGGGCCTAACGTACACGGTGTACAGGGTCCTGAACGATTCCTTATTAAGATGTCGGAATGCTGTTCTGAGGTTTGCTAGGCGCCCATATGCTGCAGCCGTTATTTGGTTGATGTGCGCTTCAGGAGATGTGCCTGGTGTTATACTCACCCCAAGATCTTTTTCCTTGAGTGAGGTTTGTAGTCTCTGGCCCCCTAGACTGTACTCCGTCTGCGGTCTTCTTTGCCTTCCCCAATCTTCATGACTTTGCACTTGGTGGGATAGAACTCCAGGAGCCAATTGCTGGACCAGGTATACAGCCTGTCATGATCCCTTTGTAGTTTTGCCTGGTCTTCGATCGAATGAATTCTTCTCATCATCTTCACGTCATCTGCAAACAGGGACACCTCGGAGTCTGTTCCATCCGTCATGTCGTTCACAAATACCAGAAACAGCATTGGTCCTAGGACTGACCCCTGTGGGACCCCACTGGTCACAGGTGCCCACTCTGACACCTCTCCACGTACCATGACTCGCTGCTGTCTTCCTGACAAGTATTCCCTGATCCATTGTAGTGCCTTCCCTTTTATCCCGGCTTGGTCCTCCAGTTTTTGCACTAATCTCTTGTGTGGAACTGTGTCAAACGCCTTCTTGCAGTCCAAGAAAATGCAATCCACCCACCTCTCTCTCTCTTGTCTTACTGCTGTCACCATGTCATAGAACTCCAGTAGGTTTGTGACACAGGATTTTCCCTCCCTGAAACCATGTTGGCTGCTGTTGATGAGACCATTCCTTTCTAGGTGTTCCACCACTCTTCTCCTGATAATCTTCTCCATGACTTTGCATACTATACATGTCAGTGGCACTGGTCTGTAGTTTAGTGCTTCATGTCTCTCTCCTTTCTTAAAGACTGGGACTACATATGCTGTCTTCCATGCCTCAGGCAATCTCCCTGTTTCGATAGATGTATTGAATATTGTTGTTAGGGGTACACATAGCTCCTCTGCTCCCTCTCTCACGACCCATGGGGAGATGTTATCTGGCCCCATTGCCTTTGAGGTATCTAGCTCACTCAGAAGCCTCTTCACTTCTTCCTCGGTTGTGTGTACTGTGTCCAGCACTTGGTGGTGTACCCCACCTCTCCGTCTTTCTGGAGCCCCTTCTGTCTCCTCTGTGAACACTTCTTTGAATCTCTTGTTGAGTTCATCACATACTTCACGGTCATTTCTTGTTGTCTCTCCTCCTTCCTTCCTTCCTTAGCCTGATTATCTGGTCCTTGTCTGTTGTTTTCCTCCTGATGTGGGTGTATAACAGTTTCGGGTCAGATTTGGCTTTCGCTGCTTTGTCGTTTTCATATTGTCTTTGGGCCTCTCTTCTGGCTCTACGACTGCTCTCTTTATTCTCCTGGTTCCTTTGCCTTCTATATTTCTTCCATTCCCTAGCACACTTGGTTTTTGCTTCCCTGCACCTTTGGATGAACCATGGGCTCATCCTGGCTTTTTCATTATTCCTGTTACCATTGGGTACAAACCTCTCCTCAGCCTCCTTGCACATTGTTGCTACATATTCCGTCATCTCATTAACTGGCTTCCCTGCCAGTTCTCTGTCCCACTGAACCCCGTTCAGGAAGTTCCTCATTCCCGTGTAGTCCCCTTTCTTGTAGTTTGGCTTCATTCGGCCTGGCCTTCCTGCTTCCCCCTCCACTTGTAGCTCTACTGTGTATTCGAAGCTTAAAACCACATGATCGCTGGCCCCAAGGGGTCTTTCATATGTGATGTCCTCAATATCTGCACTACTCAAGGTGAATACTAAGTCCAGTCTTGCTGGTTCATCCTCTCCTCTCTCTCTTGTAGTGTCCCTTACGTGTTGGTACATGAAGTTTTCCAGTACCACCTCCATCATCTTAGCCCTCCATGTATCTTGGCCCCCATGTGGCTCCTAGTTCTCCTAATCGATCTCCTTCTGGTTAAAGTCACCCATGATCAGGAGCTTTTCCCTGCAAGCATGAGCTCTTCTGGCCACTGCAGCCAGTGTGTCAACCATCGCTCTGTTGCTCTCGTCATACTCTTGCCTTGGCCTCCTGCTGTTCTGTGGCGGGTTATACATCACTGCAATTACCACCTTGGGACCTCCAGAGTGAAGCGTTCCCGCTATGTAATCGCTTTCTTCTCCGCTGTCTCCTCTCTCCAGCTCATCAAAACTCCATCGATTTTTTATCAGCAGTGCCACTCCTCCACCCCCCTGTTTCCTCTGTCTTACCTCAGGATCTGGTATCCCGCTGGAAAGATGGCATCTGTTATCATACCTGTAAGCTTGGTTTCTGTGAGAGCTATGATGTCCGGTGATGCCTGGGGATGTCCGGTGTGTGTGTGTGTGTGTGTGTGTGTGTGTGTGTGTGTGTGTGTGTGTGTGTGTGTGTGTGTGTGTGTGTGTGTGTGTGTGTGTGTGTGTGTGTGTGTGTGTGTGTGTGTGTGTGTGTGTTAGTTACCATTTGGTCCTAGGCACATGTCGATTAGACACTAGGCCTGTTGTATGTGCATGCATGTGTGTGCATGTCTTTGTGTGTGTGTGTGTGTGTGTGTGTGTGTGTGTGTGTGTGTGTGTGTGTGTGTGTGTGTGTGTGTGTGTGTGTGTGTGTGTGTATGTGTGTGTGTGTGTGTGTGTGTGTGTGTGCGCGCGTGTGTGTACTCCAATTAGACTTGACGACATTGGAGGACAAGAGGGATATAAGGGACATAATAACAGGATATACATTACTGAGAGGAACTGACAGTGTGGATTGGAACAGAATGTTTCAGAGATGGAACACAGCAAGAAGGGGACACAACTGGAAGCTGAAAACTCAGATGAGTCACAGGGATGTTAGGAAGTATTTCTTTAGTCAAAGTTGTCAGGGAGTGGAACAATCCGGAGAGTGATGTAGTGGAGGCAGGATCCATACACAGCTTTAAGAAGAGGTACGGTAAAATTCTTGGGGCAGGGAGAGAGTGGATCAAGTAGCGACCAGTGAAGGGAGGGGTTAGAAGCTGTGGCTCAACCCCAGCAGTCATAAATAGATGAATATAGGTGAGTTCACATACACACATACACACACACACACACACTTCCTCCTTCCTGCTATAAACAGATCACAATCCTGAGTGGAGAAAGTGTTAAAAGGGGAAAGTCTGTAACTGTGTTATGTACAGCCATATAATTCCATCATGGGAGTTGGAGGCTGAGGGACGAGGAGAGGCAAGAAGAGAAAGTGGAAGAAGAGGAGGGAATTGAGTGATCTTTACGACAAGATTCTCCGGGAAAGGTTAAAAAACTTCTCCAGGCACATAAAGAAAGCAGAAATGAGTCAGTGATCTCATTTTCACCTTCTCAAGCTCGGGAACTTTGTGGATAAAGTCGCTTGTTTTAAGAACCTTCTGTTGGCTGAAGAATACACTTTCTTAGATATTATTCTTCTGTCTTTCCTCCTCCTCCATCATTTTATCCTCCTCCTTCTCTTTCTCTTTCTCCTTCTCCTCCTCCTTTTCTTCCTTGTCCCCCTGCTCTTGAATCTCACACTAATGTTATTATTTAGGTGTTCCCGAAGCGGGACCTTTAAGTGGTTGCCAGAATTCCTTTTTTTCCACATCCAACTTTTCGTTTTTCTTTCGCTCATAAGTTGATGAGACGTAATCCAAAGAACTTAAAATTTTCAACAATTTTAAAGGTAACAAGGGCCAAGATTCCTGGAACAATTGGCATGTGCAGGTGCCCTATGACCAAAGTTGTTGAGCCCATTCCCAGCATCCTGGAATGGCTCCGATAACTCCGAAGACCTTCAGAGTGCAGCTTTACTTCCTCTACAAAGGTGTCTCCTAATCTGACGACGTCGGAGAGTGAAATTCAAGTGCGTTGGTGCAGATTTGACCATTGCATTTGTCGGAGTGAGATTTTTTGTTCCAGTTCAATCACATTAAGTAAATTTCGGCTTAAATCTTGCGATCGACTTCTTTATTTAATGGCTGGTGCGTCTTACAGCCAGGATAGTATCCTTTAACTCGTGTGTTTGAGTGTGGGGAAAACTTGTCAATACAGAAATGTCGTTAAAAAAATTGGAGTTCAACTTGGAGTCTACCTGGAGAGTGCTTCGGGGGGTCAATGCCCCCGCGACCCAGCCCGTAACCAGGCCTCCCGGTGAATCAGGGTTTGCTCAACCAGGCTTTTACTGCTAGCCACACGTAGTCCAACGTACGAATCACAGCCCGTCTGATCGGGTACTGACTTTATGTATCCGTCCAGCTCCCTCTTGAAGGGAGCCAGTTGTTAGAATCCGTGCCATAACTAGAGAATGACTCATCTGATCGGCTTCAAATTTTTACCACTTGTGTGGTTTCCTGAACGCTATTACTGGGTGGCATAAGTCCCAACTTGCCAGTTTGGCTGAATAGTGATTTCGTTTCAAAATATTATATGGTATTCTATAAGCAAGATGATACCCCATAAGTTTACAATAAGTACAAATTTGATATCTTACTGAAAATTGTCAAAATACTTGGACTCGTTGGAATCAGATCAGTACTGGAGAACAAGAATATAAGAACATAAGAAAGGAGCACTGCAGCAGACCTACTGGTCAGTGCTATTTTCTCCGTTGGTAAGCTTTATTTAAAGTAAACTGGGCTTTTATTTCAAGTTGTGTTAATTTACATTTTCCACTATTATTAAATAGTTCCCTACACAATTACTAGATAATGCCTCTTTCGATTAGTTTCAAACTCTAAACGCTGGTGTATCGTAACTGGAAGTTGTGTGTAGAGGGGGAGGGGGTACAATTTGCTAATGTTTAAGCAATTTCGTCAAATTGGGTTCCTTAAAAATCTAAATATATTTTTGTCTTATAGAAAGGTAGAGACTTTTAAATAGAATCAAATGAGCAAGGAAAGCTGAAAAAATAGGTAGTTTTAAATTTAATGGTAGACGTTCCAAAAAAATGATAACCATTCCATTTTAATGATAAACGTTCTAATTTAGTGATAAAGGTTCCAATTTAATGATAAACGTTCCAATTTAATGACAAACGTTCCAGTTTAATGATAAACGTTCCAATTTAATGATAAACGTTCCAATTTAATGACAAACGCTCCAGTTTAATGATAAACGTTCCAATTTAATGATAAACGTTCCAATATTTAGGATATTAATCTCTTTGAGGTAAAAAGATAAAGCCTCTTCAGTTTAACATCAAAGCTGGTGTTTCTTAATGGAAAATTTGAGTTGATTTTGTTGCTGTGTATCTCCTAATTATCCATTTTTACTGAAGGAACTGGTATATTAATTTTCATATAATGACTTGTAAATGCCTCTTCTGATTGGCTTCAAATCTTCAATGCTGATATTCAGTGCCGCACTCTGCACTATTCCAATCGCGTGGGCCGAGGTTCAGAGGTTTGGGGGTTATGTGATGTGGGGATCCCTTTCTCGGATCATGCACCGACTGTAATATATACAGTAAGTTTTGTGTAGGTTGTTGTTGTTGTTGTTGCGCCTAGGCAGCTGCCCACCCAATTGACATATTAAAAGTAGGCCTGGTTTTATTGAAGAAAAAACGCGCTGCAGAACGGGCGTTTACTGAGGCAACGTTGCGCCTGTCTAGACATTCATCAAGTTGGGAGTTGATAAATTGGAAGCATGTTCTGCAACGTGTATCTCTTCTTCACTTTGTAGTGTCCGTCGTGCGACGGACGGAGAGTCGAACTCATGGGAGAGGTTGTAAGGAATCCATAGCGTTACCAGAATGAACCACTGGGCCATCTGATTTATGACCCGCATGCAAAGTTGACGGAGGAGCCACGGACAATGCATCATGGCCCAGGTGAGGAGTGGTGCTTATTAATCACGAATTATCTGGGATCTGCGTCCTGCAGGTGATTTACAGCTAAGTGGCAATCACTCAACAGGTCACTCACACGGGGTACACCCTTGCCTCGTTTTGTACTCAGGTACGCTGGGTGTTTATCTACGGCTACACCCACTCGCTCCACAGGTAAAATCACTTGCTGCACAGGTACAAGCACTCACTACACAGATACACCCACTCACTACACTGGTACACCCACTCACTACACTGGTACACGCACTGACTACACTGGTACACCCACTCACTACACTGGTACACCCACTGACTACACTGGTACACCCACTCACTACACAGGTACATCCACTCACTACACAGACATACCCACTCACTACACAGGTACACCCACTCACTACACTGGTACACCCACTCACTACACTGGTACACCCACTCACTACACTGGTACACCCACTCACTACACAGGTACATCCACTCACTACACAGACATACCCACTCACTACACAGGTACACCCACTCACTACACTGGTACACCCACTCACTACACTGGTACACCCACTCACTACACTGGTACACCCACTCACTACACAGGTACATCCACTCACTACACAGACATACCCACTCACTACACAGGTACACCCACTCACTACACTGGTACACCCACTCACTACACTGGTACACCCACTCACTACACTGGTACACCCACTCACTACACTGGTACACCCACTCACTACACAGGTACATCCACTCACTACACATACATACCCACTCACTACACAGGTACACCCACTCACTACACAGATATACCCACTCACTACACAGATATACCCACTCGCTCCACAGGTAAAATCACTTGCTGCACAGGTACAAGCACTCACTACACAGATATACCCACTGACTACACAGGTATACCCACTCACTACATAGATATACCCACTCACTACACAGGTACACCCACTCACTACACAGGTACACCCACTCACTACACAGGTACACCCACTCACTACGCAGATATACCCACTCACTACACAGGTACACCCACTCACTACACAGGTACACCCACTCACTAAATTGGTATACCCACTCATTACACATGTGAAATTACTTATTACAAAGGTAAAACTACTCGCTACACAGGTAAAACTATTCATTACAGAGGCAAACTAACTGTAGAGGCACACAATCAAATTACGTAAGTACAATCACCCATAACAGATCAAATTCTCCATTACATGGGTACAATCACTACACAGGTGTATTCACATACCACACAGGTACACTTATTCACTGACAAAGGTGATTCATCATAACTCTTCCAATAATCTTCCAGGGGTCACCCCCCCCCGCAGCTTGATTCCAGACCAGGATATCTTTAAAAATACTGCTGGAGCAAATGTGGAAATTCTTCAATAAGAAACTGGACCTCTTCCAGGTGCCTGAGCATGCAGACTGTCTGTGAAGGACTTTTGGTTAGACGGCCGCCAACAGCAACAGTCTGATTGAGCAGGCAGTCTAAAAGGTAGACGGGTCACTGGCCCCGCTGTGAGGGTAGAAAAGCAGACCCTCGAAATCAATCACAGGGATATCACAGGTAAGAACCAATAAACTCCGTCCAGTCTTTGAAAATTAACTTTTGACCAAAAAAAAAAAAAACTTCTGGAATTTGATCGATGTTAAGTACGTGAAAAAAGTTAGAATCTCAATTTAGAAGCCTAAAAAAAGACTCCAGGGGACACAAACACACACACATTAATACGCAACATCCTTCATTCTGTGGAAATCTAATTTCGAAGGATTTGCCAAAAAATCAGTGTGTAAATTAGCAAAATACTCTTGAAAGGCGAAATCATATTACGAATATTTAGCTCCCGAGCGGCCATTTTGGGACTCTAGAGACTCTCCATCGGCAAAATCCAGCGAGAGACAATCACTGTAGCAGTGACGGTAGTGACGGCAGTGACGACAGTTACGATAGTGACGGCAGTGACGACAGTGACGATAGTGACGGCAGTAGCGACAGTGACGATAGTGACGGCAGTGACGACAGTGACGATAGTGACGGCAGTGACGACAGTGACGATAGTGACGGCAGTAACGACAGTGACTATAGTGACTGCAGTGACGACAGTGACGGCACACGTACATAGAAGCGAGGTACACAAGAGGTACACTGGTGGAAATCTACAGGCAACAAGCAACTTAGGACCTGGAATTTCTATTACGAAGTCCTCGGATTAACTCTTTGCTTTATGTGTGGCTGTCAGACTTGCCGATGCGCGGAACAATCTTCCGAGACGAGTACTAGAGGCTAAGACCTCGGACAGCTTTAAAAAAGAGACATTGGACAGATATATGAGTGAGAAAAGCTGGGTTTGATTAGTACCTGAGGTATTGAAGCTACGTCTTGCGAAGCTTTAGGAAAAGGTTGAACAAATAGGTGGGTGGGGCTAGTTGGTTTAGAGAAAGACTTGCCTAATTTGGGCCAGTAGGCCTGTTAGAGTGTTCCTCCATTCTTATATACAGTACAAGACACATGAGCAACATGTCGGTATCTCTATTCCTGGGACATTTGGCTTCTTCAGTCAAATATAGAGGTGACTAATATACTGGAAGAAGCTAAAGAAGTGGATATTTTGAGGTGCTTACTTACACAACTTTAATAAATTCTTGCTGTTCAATTATATTATTCAATAGTGTGTCAAATTTGAGATGAAAAATATTCAGATGCACGACAATTCTAGTTCAAAATATTGAATTTGGGACTACGATATAATATATATTAATAATAAAAATAAAGATAATAATAATAATAATAATAATAATAATAATAATAATAATAATAATAATAATAATAATAATCATAATAATAATAATAATAATTATTATTATTATTATTATTATTATTATTATTATTATTATTATTATTATTATTATTATTTTTATTATTATTATTATTATTATTATTATTATTATTATTATTATTATTATTATTATTATTATTATTATAAATGATTCCTTCACCTGCTATGTGTTATTTAACCTATGAACACAGCGTATTTAAAATTTATTTTGTGATTCTGTGGCTCTTCAAGGAGGGTGACTTGACGCCGGTGAAATGTTCTTGTTCCGAGGAAATGGAACTATCCTCCACTTCCTTGGATCAAATTTAAATACCGCCTACTCGCCAGGAATTGCACGACTTTAAGCTTTTCCCTTTGAAATTAATAAGATAATATGGCAGTCTATATTTGTAGATGAATGGTTCAGGAAACCGACATGTTGATAAATTAGACACATGTGCAACTCTTGGGTATCTCAATAAAGATACCCAAGAGTTGCACATGTGTCTAATTTATCAGTCTATATTTGTGCAGAGACACAGCAGTGAGTACAGAGGTAGAGCTCTAGTTCCTGATCTTCCCTTTTATAACAGCCGGGTAAGCAGACAGTATGTGAAAAGCAAACCTTTTTTTACAGAGCGTTCAGCTCTATTTAGAGCTTCACTAAATTAATTGACTTGATAAAGCTCTACTAAAATTAAACACAGGGCTATTACGCCATGATCGCATTTGTCAGAAGCATTTGACAAATGCGATCATGGCGTAATAGCCCATAAAATACGTGCTAAAGGAATAACTGGGAAAGTGGGGAGATGGATCTTCAACTTCCTAACAAATCGAACAAAAAGAGTAGTGGTCAACAGAGTTAAATCGGAGGCTGCCATAGTGAAGAGCTCTGTTTCACAAGGCACAGTACTCACCCCCATCTTATTCCTTATCCTCATATCAGACATAGACAGAGATATACACCACAGCACCGTATCATCCTTTGCGGATGATACTAGGATCTGCATGAGGCTGTCATCTGCTGAGGACGCGGTTAACCTCCAAGAAGATATAAACAAAGTTTTCCAGTGGGCAACGGTAAACAATATGATGTTCAATGAGGACAAATTCCAACTACTCCGTTATGGAAAACTGGAGGAGATAATAACTAGAACAGAGTATACTACAGACTCTGGCCATACAATAGAGCGGAAAAATAATGTAAGGGACCTGGGAGTAGTAATGTCTGAGGATCTCACTTTCAAGGATCACAACAGTGCCACGATAGCACGTGCAAAGAAAATGATAGGATGGATAATGAGAACTTTCAAAACGAGAGATGCCAAGCCAGTGATGATCCTTTTCAAATCACTTGTTCTCTCTAGGCTGGAATACTGCTGTACATTAACATCTCCATTCAAAGCAGGTGAAATCGCAGATCTAGAGAGTGTACAGAGATCCTTTACTGCACGTCTAAGTTCTGTCAAGCACCTTAACTACTGGGAACGCTTGGAAGCACTTGACTTGTACTCGTTGAAACTCAGGAGGGAGAGATATATCATAATCTACACTTGGAAAATCCTGGAAGGAATGGTCCCAAATCTGCACACAGAAATCACTCCCTACGAAAGTAAAAGTCTGGGCAGGCGATGCAAAATGCCCCCAATAAAAAGTAGGGGCGCCATTGGTACACTAAGGTAAAACACCATAAGTGTCCGGGGCCCAAAACTGTTCAACAGCCTCCCATCAAGCATTAGGGGAATTGCCAATAAACCCCTGGCTGCCTTCAAGAGAGAGCTGGACAGATACCCAAAGTCAGTGCCGGATCAGCCGGGCTGTGGCTCGTACGTTGGACTGCGTGCGGCCAGCAGTAACAGCCTAGTTGATCAGGCCCTGATCCATCGGGAGGCCTGGTCATGGACCGGGCTGCGGGGGCGTTGATCCCCGGAATAACCTCCAGGTATCCAGGTAACCTCCAGGCTGTAAATTATTGTCTGGTCTGTGCATATTGTCTTTTTATCACAATATTGATAAAGTCTTGTCACAGGACATATTGGTTTAGAAAAACACATAAGCAAACACTATGATAAATTTGTTAGAAAACGTTTCGGACCTGGGACCTAAACCAACTTGTCCGTATTTATTACCAAGGTTTATACCATAGAATATATTACCTTTCCTTTTCATCTAATCGTATCTACTTGTGAGAATATTTACAGAATTTGCTTCTACCTCCTCAGTTAGCTCAATATCCACTAATTCCCAAGCTTTACACAAGAATTTTTCCTTCCGTCCCTGTGTCTTATTTGAGTAACTCTCATCTATACTTTCTTCTTCTTGTTCCTCTCATATCAAATATTCAGTCTGTGTTCAACCTGTCACTTCACCTTGTAAGTCACGATCATGTCTCCCAGGTCCTTTGACCATCCAGTTATGTGAGAGTAAAATCTTGTTTAAATTATCTCCGGGATCAGTATTGCAGCAAACCTCTGGAGTTTCTCAAGCTTCTCTGTGGGCTTAACTAGGAGCTGGCTCCAAGTGGGAGCTGAATGATTCCCTGTTCATGTTCCTGGAGTAACTCCTAACACTTGCCAGTTGTGTGTTTGCAAATGATGTTATCTCGTTTCTGTGCGCTTCGAGAGGAGTTGTATTTCGTTGTCCTGTTACGAGAAAGGAGAGAGTGTGAACAATATTTTGTACTACACCCGACGAAAAGTGAACACTGGTATGATTACACTCATTAAATGTGATGGCAATCTGTGTTTTCTGAACACTGTGCTTAGCATCAAGAAAATTTAGCGAAGCGAGTAATGTGTATGTGTGTGTGTGTGTGTGTGTGTGTGTGTGTGTGTGTGTGTGTGTGTGTGTGTGTGTGTGTGACATGATCAAGCCGAGTACCTACCTACAGCTGGTTTAGATCTTTTGAAAATGTGTTGCTTATTACGAATACATATATTAATTGCTTAATGTAACAAAGTTGGTATACATGCGATTGAAAAAACTGCATCAATATCTAATGCAGGAAAAAACAAAGATTCTTCTAATATTTTCAGTTTATCTGTCGAAGAAAATCTGACGTCGGTACTAATCAGAGGATGATCTCACTCAATGATTTACTGAAACGGATTTTCAAATCTGTGTCAATGTTTAAATAGGTGTGTCCATGACTCAAGGTCGCAGATTTAGTGTAAGTGGTAGATCAGGTGGCTCTCTTCACCGCTGGGGTACGATAAAAGATTTTTCTAAGCCTTCTTGATCATTTCAAGACCCTTGAGACACAGGTGGATGGGAACTCTTGCTTGTAAAATCCTTATCTCATCCCACTCCATAACCATTATCCACTAAAGAAGAAAAGGAACCAGAAGACTTTATCTTCATCTTTCTTTCTATGCTGTCATAAAGGTAACCAGTCAATAGCTGAGAGCTGCTCGCGGCTGGACACAGTATATCTATATGAGATCAAATTTGATTGAATCTAATTCCAGAGGCGCTTTATGATCCATAAGACTTCAGTGCTTACCAAGGAATATAATAATAATAATAATAATAATAATAATAATAATAATAATAATAATAATAATAATAATAATAATAATAATTATTATTATTATTATTATTATTATTATTATTATACTAATAATAATAATAATAATAATAATAATAATAATAATAATAACAATAATAATAATAATAACAATAATAATAATAAACAGAATCTTCCTCCTGTTCATATTGCCTGCATCCTTTCACTTCTTTACCATCAATACATGACTTCTGAGAAATGCCTTCTCTACCCTCTGTAACACTACTGTAAGGGTACAGGAAGCTCCCTCTCTCTCCGTGCTTGTGGTACCAAGACAACTATAAGAAGATCCATCACTTTCCCCTCTTTCATTAATCCTCACATAATCCTTCTCTTTCTCTTACATTCTCTTCGTCCAGGAGGCATTTTATCCTGCTTTCTGGACCCCTAGAAAAGAACTGTTACCCTCCTGTCATACTGTATCGTTTGTAAGGTTCTAGCACCTTTATGTCTCGTGTATAACTAGCATCATAAGAAAGAATCCAGCACTTTTCTGCCTTTAGCCACTGTATGAAGGACTTAGCATCTCCCTTCCTCCTACACCACTAGGAAGACTCTAGCACTTTCCTGCCTCCTACACTACTGGAAAGAACCTAGTACTTTCCTTCCTCCTACACCACTGGAATGGATCTCGTACCCTCCTACGTCATTCACCACTGGGAAGGACCTTGCACTTTCCTTCCTTCTACACCACCAGGATGGATCACACATTCTACCCTCATAGTCCTCCATCGTTCCCATAGGATGGCCCATCGTACTCCTTATCAAATTTTCCGCTAGTGTGTATCCTACAGGGAGAGGACCGCAGCGCCTTTGTGCGACGCTGGTTCCCTACATCGGACCATTAGGAACAAGTTTCTCTCATTTCGAATCTATACGAAGCACGTATTCGTAATTTGTTATGCTGGTTGGAGAATAATTCCCAGATTCCTTGTGTATTGGTAGGCTTAGGTGGTTTTTCCATCACAGTGAGAAAATTCCAGATTGTTTCGGTGTTTATTCAGAAAAAAATAACGAGAACGGAAGAAATAAATAAACTAAAACTGAATATTTTAAACCAGAAGTGTGTTAAGATATTTTTTTTTTAACTAGCATAAAAATATATTGATTAATCTGATTAAATAGGGCCAGGACGTCACTTAAAACTTGTGTTTCCAGAAGGTATCGTTCAGCGTGTGGGTTGCCCCGACCCACCCACAT
Source organism: Cherax quadricarinatus (assembly GCF_038502225.1). NCBI lineage: Eukaryota > Metazoa > Arthropoda > Malacostraca > Decapoda > Parastacidae > Cherax > Cherax quadricarinatus. The sequence continues at coordinate 8,707,462 of NC_091292.1, forward strand.
ACCTACCGCCCACAGGTCTACACACAAACCCACCCACAACCCACCCGTCTTCCTCCCTATTCTACTTTCATTACATCTCTCATACACAATACCAACTCTTCACTTCACCTCCTCCTTCATCTTCTCTTTCTCACATCTCATCCGACTACTCCCTTTCACCAATTTTTTTCGCACATTGCCCGAAATTCTGTGCCTTCTATGGGCCTTTACATTTTGTGTATTTTGTGCATGCAGTAATAAAGAACTGCACAATATGAAATTCATCAATCTTTCTGCTTGATTATCACGTTGGAAACTGACCAAAGAAACATCAATAGAAAACATGCCAGTTCCTTCAGCACCTGGACCGGGAAGGTAGACAGACGAACTTTCATCTATCTGACAGACAGAACACGTAGAGAAGTAATAGTACATAGAGCAAAATTTAGAATTAGCAATGTACCAAGGTAGGGTCCTGGCGCTTGTTCTGTTTCTTATCCTCATAGATGAAAACACTCGCCACTGCTTTGAATCATTATTTACATGGTGGTTCATACTTCGAAAGAATTTCAGGACTTAATCCCAAATCTGCAGACGGTCATAACGTACTTGGATTGAGAGATATGAGAGGAAGTGTAAAATAAACCCAGTGCTTAGCAGGGGTATCGTGGGCACTGTAAGAGAACATTGTATTAACATCCCTGGTCTCAGACTGTTCAATATATTGTCACATGATATCAGAGACACTGCCAGGACAAGTGTATAAGTCTTCAAGAAGAAACTGTACATGTATCTCCACCATGTACCGGATCTACCAGTCTGTGATGGATACGTGGACTAGCGGGTCGCCAGTAGCAACGGCCTGGTTAACCAGACCAGCACCAGACAACACTGGCCTAGGGCTGGATCCCAGTAGTAGAAAAAACATTCTCGAAACTCGTCAAAGGTTTATCAGAAGGTATCCCACGCGTGTAATGGAAGATAATACTGTGGCTCACCCCGGAGGCAGAGACACCCTCAGTGGATAACTCAACCCCTGTCATGATCATCGCTTCACGTCAACTTGCTACACACTGCGACAGACATCGAATCCTGCAGCTCTTCCTTGTACATGTGTGGTATACAGTAGCAACAAGATGAAGAATTAGACACATGTGAAACATCTGGGTATCTTTATTGTAGACGTTTCGCCATCTGAAGCACAGATCTTCAAGATCCTTCAAGACTACGGTACTCTTCATCAGCTCCAAGGTTGAGGGACTGATTACCTCGTCTTTAGTATATAGTTCTACTGTCTCCCAGTTGTGTCCTTGAAATTGCATTGATAGAGGCCAATTTCAATTCCTTGGATCAAGAGCCTCCTCACCCCTCCCCCTTACCGGTGTCCAGGAACCTCCCTTCAGGTTCTGAGTACCATAAATTAATTGTATTTTAATTCTGAAGCCACAGTATAACTCAACGTAATCTGGACTTCTACCATAGACTATCAACTTTCAGTTAGTATCAAAGTTCAAAATTACATTTACATTACCTTATCACTTGTGTTACCTTAGAGTCACACCTGTAACATTAACTCTCCATGTCCTCTTAAGAGTCGCGACTCTATAAATTTTTAAGTCACATCTAATATCTCCTTACCGTCACATTTGTCTTGTACTGGAATTAGTCACTGCCGTGATCACCTTACATACCTGACACATACATGACACACTGGACCTGGAGTCTCAATATTATTATTACTGTTGTTGTTGTTGTTACTGGGACATGAAGAGGACATGCAGTGTCTGGGGAAAAAGGAAAACAAAAGTTGGATTTAAGGAAGGGGAGAGTAGTTCCCCTTCCTCGGACCAAGAGCCCTTTGCTGGCATTAAGGTGCACCCCCCTTGAAACAAAGGGGTTCAGAAAACAACCTGCCTCACAGTGTTGGTAGTATCTTTGTAATATCGAGTTACCTAAACATTTATTCATCTGTGGCAGTCATGGCGGACTACTGTCATACTGATTGTGTTTTAACAAATGAAAACAGAGGTTAATGAATGTCTTAATCGCGTTAAGTGTTGGAATAAGTGATATATTTTTTTCTTCTTATGATTTCTTGGTTAATTGGGTTTTTAAACCTGTCTACTACTCGAAGGGTTATTGAAGCTCCACGTCAATTATTCACCATCAGTCAAGAATACTTCAACCTCTAAAAGAGGGATTTATGTGAACTCTCAGCATATGATCGCTGAGAGATATACACCTCATATTGTATACATCCTGCATGATATTTAAAGACTGTATGTTGTTTAGATATTGATACCAGCAGAGATAATAATTTAGTTAAACTCACAGAGGTGTAATACATAAGGTTGACAACACATACTTACATCTTATCTTTAATGTGTTAAAACAGCAATCATATATCCAATATTCTAAATAATTATTAATTATATTCCATTTGAAAGACTCATGGCCCATTAGCTAGAGACGTGCATAATAATAATGAAGAAGCATACTGTGTAAGCGAAACGTTTCAACGATAAAGATACCCAACTGCTGCACATGTGTCTTAATCATCATTTATAATTCTGTACACAATCTTCAGTACAGATTGTTATCAAGAATGCTTGATGAGAGTGAGGCAGCGGCTTGCTCAACGAGGGACTGTGCGTCTGTATCAATGACCTGCTTAAAAATGAGACAGTCATAAAGTTTAATTTAAGAAACAAATAAACTTTATTAAAGCAGTGATTTGAAAGCCGATGGAATACATTGTACTAGTCACCTCACTGTTGATTTAGCTGGATACAACAAGAATTCGTCGCTTAACTTTCAGGGGTGAGCGTATGGTCACTTCAAAGAGCGTCTTACAGAGGGACCCTTTTGCCTCATTCCTCCTTTATATAGCTGCATATTAACCAGCGAGCTTCATATTTGCCTCCTCAATGACGGCACTCTAACATGCATATAAGAGTTCCTGCTGGCTAATTTGCAGCTGAAGACACAGGACATAACTCTAGAACTGGTCTTCCGTTATTTCCAAGTATAAGATTATAAATGAGATCTAAAAAGAGAGAGAAACACTGTCCAAATATAAGTTTGTTTTGGAACGTGTGTCTTTTTCTCCAGAATTCTCGACAGTGCTGCATCTGGCTCCAACGATGCCTCAGGACAGTATCCTGCTGGGAACTTTGCCATCATTTAATACTGCTGCAGTTTTCCAGGATAACCTGAATAACTCCACCACCCATCACATCTCCCCGCCCACCACATCTCACTCAGCATCAATTTACCACTACCACCACTCGCAACCCCCACGCATACACCTAGTCCAAAATCTTGGGAGAAGTAAATAGTTCTCAGCAAACAGCCTCAGTGTGAACTTCTAAGTCCTCTGTTGTCTTCTCCACGTAATTCCATGTATCGCACAACAACCCCTCACCCACAATCCAATAACCACCCACCAACCACCACTATCCACCACCACCCATCAACAACCACACTCCATCATCCGTCAACACGCAAATATTTTTGTTTACTCCAGCAGCGAACCAAGTACAAACATATTTATAAAACACATTTTTAACATTGCAATGTATATAAAATACAATAATCTATGAAAATTGTACCACACCGTATATGTCTCTTTCATGTATTCATTCGAAAAGTAATTCAGGACGGAGTTTATTTCACAAAATTTAAAAGGTTGAAGCAGGATTTGGAATCTGATTAAATGAATAAAGTTGTGAATTTACCTAACTATAATTATTCAGATTTATGTATATATATATATATATATATATATATATATATATATATATATATATATATATATATATATATATATATATATATTTATATATATATATATATATATATATATATTTATATATATATATATATATATATATATATATATATATATATATATATATATATATATATATATATATATATATTAGGTAGTAGGTTGGTAGTAGACAGTAACCGCCCAGGGAGGTACTACCGTCCTGCCAAGTGAGTGTAAAACGAAAGCCTGTAATTGTTTTACATAATATTATGATTGCTGGTGTCCTTTTTTCTGTTTCATAAACGTGCAAGATTTCAGATAAGTCTTACTACTTCCACTTACACTTAGGTCACACTACACATACATGTACAAGCATATATATACATACCCCTCTGGGTTTTCTTCTATTTTCTTTCTAATTCTTGTTCTTGTCTATTTCCTCTTATCTCTATGGGGAAGTGGATCAGAATTCTTCCTCCGTAAGCCATGCGTGTTGTAAGAGGCGACTAAAATGCCGGGAGCAAGGGGCTAGTAACCCCTTCTCCTGTATACATTACTAATTTTAAAAGGAGAAACTTCCGTTTTTTCCTTTTGTGCCACCCCACCTCGGTGGGATACGGCCGATGTGTTGAAAGAAAGATATATATATATATATATATATATATATATATATATATATATATATATATATATATATATATATATATATATATATATATATATATATATATATTAGGTAGTAGGTTGGTAGACAGCAACCGCCCAGGGAGGTACTACCGTCCTGCCAAGTGAGTGTAAAACTGAAGCCTGTAATTGTTTTACACGATGGTAAGATTGTTGGTGTGTTTTTTTTCGGTCTCATAAACATGCAAGATTTCAGGTATGTGTTGCTACTTCTACTTACACTTAGGTCACACTACACACACATGTACAAGCATATATATACACACCCCTTTGGGATTTCTTCTATTTTCTTTCTAGTTCTTGTTCTTGTTTATTTCCTCTTACCTCCATGGGGAAGTGGAACAGAATTCTTCCTCCGTAAGCCATGCGTGTTGTAAGAGGCGACTAAAATGCCGGGAGCAAGGGGCTAGTAACCCCTTCTCCTGTATATATTACTAAATGTAAAAGGAGAAACTTTCGTTTTTCCTTTTGGGCCACCCTGCCTCGGTGGGATATGGCCAGTGTGTTGAAGAAATAATTATATATATATATTATATATATTATATATATTATATATATATATATATATATATATATATATGTATACATATATATATATATAAATATATTATAAATATATATATATATAAATATTATATATATATATATATATATATATATATATACATTTATATATATATATATATATATATATATATATATATATATATATATATATATATATATATATATATATATTGAGCTGCCTTAATAGGTAAAACTTGCGATTTTGCCTTAAATAACAACGCTCTTCTTGCCGAATAAGGCAAGCGAAAATTTTTTTAGGCAATAATTTCGCAAAAATCATTCTGAGCCTAACAAAAAATGTATATTTCATTGTGCTTGTTTATTAATAAATTATTGTAAACATATCTAATATATATTTAGCTGGATTAGGCTAAATTAAATTGCGCTTATTATAATAAGGTTAGGTAAGTTTTCTAAGGTTCTTTGGTACAAAATTATTAATTTTTACATTAACATAAATGAAAAAAAAACATATTTTTAAACGTATAAGAGAAATTTTTACAAAGGAAATATATATATATATATATATATATATATATATATATATATATAAACACTGATCTCTGGCTGAAGGAGACTCGAACCTACGAACCTTGGAACACGATACGCAGTGCTTTACCAATCTACCCACACTGGACCAATTCTTTGGAGTCCAGCTTGCGCTAGACTTTGAACCAAGGCAGCCAGCTTTCAGGGAGAAGGCTTACAGCTTTTCATCTCATCCCCTGCATGCATCAGCCTTACTAGAGATATTAACAATGCAAGGAATTCGCAAGAGCAGGCGAAATATACACAAACACTGATCTCTGGCTGAAGGAGACTCGAATCTACGAACCTTGGAACAAGGTACGCAGTGCTTTACCAATCTACCCACACTGGACCAATACCTTGGAGTCCAGCTTGCGCTAGACTTTGATCCAAGGCAGCCAGCTTTCAGGGAGAAGGCTTACAGCTTTTCATCTCATCCCCTGCATGCATCAGCCTTACTAGAGATATTAACAATGCAAGGAATTCGCAAGAGCAGGCGAAATATACACAAACACTGATCTCTGGCTGAAGGAGACTCGAATCTACGAACCTTGGCTGATGCATGCAGGGGATGAAATGAAAAGCTGTAAACCTTCTCCCTGAAAGCTGGCTGCCTTGGATCAAAGTCTAGCGTAAGCTGGACTCCAAGGTACTGGTCCAGTGTGGGTAGATTGGTGAAACACTGCGTACCTTGTTCCAAGGTTCGTAGGTTCGAATCTCCTTCAGCCAGAGATCAGTGTTTGTGTATATTTCGCCTGTTCGTGCGAATTCCTTGCATTGTTAATATCTCTAGTAAGGCTGATGCATGCAAGGGATGAGATGAAAAGCTGTAAGCCATCTCCCTGAAAGCTGGCTGCCTTGGATCAAAGTCTAGCGCAAGCTGGACTCCAAGGTATTGTCCAGTGTGGGTAGATTGGTAAAGCACTGCGTACCTTGTTCCAAGGTTCGTAGATTCGAGTCTCCTTCAGCCAGAGATCAGTGTTTGTGTATATTTCGCCTGCTCTTGCGAATTCCTTGTATATATATATATATATATATAATTTATATATATATACAAGGAGGGGTGTTAATGTTGCAGTTTAAAAACTGTAGTGTAAAGCACCCTTCTGGCAAGACAGTGATGGAGTGAATGATGGTGAAAGTTTTTCTTTTCCGGGCCACCCTGCCTTGGTGGGAATCGGCCAGTGTGATAATATATATATATATATATATATATATATATATATATATATATATATATATATATATATATATATTCATGTGTATCCTGTATCAGCATAGCCACATATCAACTCGTCTAAATATCAACATTTATCGTTTAAGATCACGTACCTGCTTATGGTAAATCAATAATTACACTCGTGGTCTTTTTCTTGCTGGGTCCACCATCCTACCTGAACATATTATTTCCCCGCCCTGACCCTCCCCTTCCATACTCTCCTTCTCTCCTCTCCTCTACTCTTTCTTTTCTCTCTTCTCTCTTTTCTTCTGTTTTCCCTCCCTTTTCTCTGCCCATCCCTCGTATCCTTTCTTCTCTTTTTCACTTTCCCTTTTGTCTCTGGTGATTTCTCTCCCTCCCTCCTTCCCTTATTTACTCATGCCCTTACTCTTTCCTTCTTTCCTTCCTTCTCTTCTCTCACAGCCTCCTCCCTCTCTCTTTACTCTCGTCTCTTCTCTCACCACTTCAACTTTCCTCAGGGAACTGAAAAAAAGACGTTGTTCTTGCGCCAATGACGACCCTGGAATCCAGGAGGGCAAGAACAGCGGCCTGGCGTAGTGCAAGTTCCACCGTTCATACACTGGGGGTAGGAGAGTGCAGTGTTGCAATACTGCCCCATGTATCCTTCAGGATACATTCCTTCTCTGAATACAGAAATCCATGTCATCTACCCAAACGACAACGGAAATCTGTTTAGGTGTCAACGGAAATCTGTTCAGGAGACGATAGAAATCTACTCAGGCGACAGCACTCGATAGATTAAAATGGATGAAGAGGGTAATGAGTAAAAGGTTTTTAAAATGATGAAGGAAATATTGATTGAAATAACGTTACTTAATAAAATATTGTTATTATTATTATTATTATTATTATTATTATTATTATTATTATTATTATTATTATTATTATTATTGCTACTTCTACTAGTGGTAGTAGTAGTAGCAGCAACAATAGTAGCATATACGTATTGGTGATAGCAGTGATTGAGTGAATGACGGTAAAAAAATTTCTTCCTTTTTCGGGTCACCCTACCTCGGTGTGAGACTGCTGGTATGTTAAACAATAACAACAACAACAAAACAGCAACAAAACAACAACAATAATAATAATAATAATAATAATAATAATAATAATAATAATAATAATAATAATAATAATAATAATAATATCAATAATAATTTGATACACTTCAAAATGATTAAGTCTGACTTCAAATGCCATATAGGAAGAAGCACCAGTCTACTGCTCAGTCACCTGAGGGAGACTAACACGTAAACAAGAAATGGACAAAATGGGAGGGGAAAAAAAAGGAGAAAATCCTGATGTTATTTGATGCACTTCTCAAAAGCCAGTTTGTCGAAAACTTTACACAAGACAGGAAATTGCCAATCACTTATTCACTGAGCTGTAAATAGTCGTTGGATTAGCAAGAATTAGTTGAAAAACCGAAAGGATAAAAAAAAGGGGAAGGGGGGGGGAAGGGGGAAATCTCGGATACCCGATCCAATTTTAATATCCCAGTAAGTCAAAACCCAGCGGAGTGGGAGATACCATCCCCGATGCCTACCTGGATTTAACCACAAGCGGTTGCATCTGCTCGGGCGATCAGCTGGGCAGCCTCCAGAGTGGCTAATCCCGTTTAAACCCCTAAGTCCTTTCAGGTGACGTGGCCTGCACAGGTGAACGCTCCCAGGTGAAGGAGACACACAAAAAAAATGCTCCCCTGTCGCGGGAGGCAAGCGAGTGCTGACTTCTACATCAGGTGCATGTCTTATTCACTCCTGCTAGGTGCTCGAACAAGGGCTAGATGCATGGCAGTTTTAATCTCCCGCAGGGAAGATGTTCGAACAGGTGAGACACTTGTGATAGGTGCTCGAAGGCGGTGTTCAGGTGGCCATGAGGTGTGACTGTCGTGGTAGATATTGCAGCAGAAGCAGCAGGAGGCGGTCATAAGTTGAAGACAGGTGAGACATGAGAAGGGTGGGGGTCCTCAGGAGTCCAGATGCTCAACAGGTGAATGTTCATCGCGTAAAGCACCTAAGGAAGCATGTACTCGACAGGTGAGCTACAACAACGTTTCAGGTTTTGCTCCCAAAATATTAAAGAAATTTGTTGACATTATACATTTCCTCAATTCTGGCACATGGACATTAATATTATATTCATAGGAATTGCTAAAGCTGTAGGAGCCTTTAGGCAATGGGAGGTCCAAGGATAGAACCGAGCAAAGAGGATAGCTCCAGTTCCCTTGATACGTGAATACAAAACGCTTAAACAGACAACTAAACCTTAGTCATTTATGGCAAGTCATCAGTTCGCCTTCTTCAGATACCCAAGTGGCAGCGGATTAACCACATAAATAAATCCTCATCTTCGCCGTGTCTCGATAGATTTACTTGCTGTTAATCCATCACGGTTTCCCCAGGGAGGTCCCTGTGACCCAGGTTGTACTTACAAGCACCTGGGCAAGGCAAAATGGGAGTAGCCGCAGCAAAGGAAACGAGGAACGTTTGCCACTGTCTTGATAATGATGGGTGGAGCAAAGGGAAGTAGCTGCCGGTGTTTCCTTCGTCAGGGAAGGTCAAAGATGAAGAATTAGACACATGTGCAACATCTGGGTATCTTTATTGTAGACGTTTCGCCATCCAGTTTCTTTATCAATACAAATTCAAGGACATAATGTGAAGATAGTAGAACTATATACAAAAGATAAGGAAATCTGTCCCTCAGCCTTGGAGTTGGTGAAGAGTACAGTGGTCCTGAAAAGTCCAGACTCTTACATGTCGTGCCGATAAGTAAAACTTGCCATTTTGGCATAAATAGCAACGCACGTCTTGCCGAATAGGGCAAACGAAAATTTATGTATGCAGTAATTTCGCAAAAGTAATTCTGAGTCTAACGGAAAAATATATTTCATTGTGTTTGTTTATCATTAAATTATTGTAAACTTATATAAAATATATTTAATTAGATTAGGCTAAATTAAACTGCGCTTGTTATAATAAGGTTAGGTAAGTTTCCTAAGGTCCTTTTGGTACAAAATCATTAATTTTTATATTAACATAAATGGAAAAAATATTTTGAAATGTATAAGAGAAAATTTTAGAAAAGACTTAATTTTAAATGAGTTCTTTGTAAATGACCAGTGACAATCGCAGACAGGCGATCTTAACTATGCAAGACAAGCCACGGAGGGGATGTGGTGGAAATCTTAAGCTCAAGTACTTTCACACTTCTCAGCGCATCATCAGGAGCTATGCAGGGTTGCAAGGCAACAACTGAAGGAGTGAGGGGGAAGTTTTCTCAGAGTAGTGCATTGCTGGTTTGTCAACTACCGCAGCCTCTCTCAGAATGTAAGCCAACGGTTTGGTGCCACCCTACACCACCACCTTCCTCGTTCCCCCCAAATGGGGTAGGAGGGTTTTGAGAAGTCAAGGATTATGAAATTTCTCAATGATTATAAAATTTCATAATCCTTGACTTCTCAAAACCCTCCTACCCTGTATGGGGAAGGGGGATGGGGAAGGTGGTGGTGTGGGGTGGCACCAAACCGTTGGCTCACATTCCGAGAGAGGCTGCGGCAGTTGACAAACCCCACTGCGCTACTCTGAGAAAACTTCCCTTCACTTCTTCAGTTGTTGCCTTGCAACACTGCATAGCTCCTAATGACGCACTGAGAAGTGTGAAAGTACTTTAGCTAAAGATTTCCAACCCACGTGGCTTGTTTTGCATATATTTATATATATGTATATATATATATATATATATATATATATATATATATATATATATATATATATATATATATATATATATATATATATTTATATATATATATATATATATATATATATATATATATATATATATATATATATATATATATATATCGTATATATATAGTATATATATATATATATATATATATATATATATATATATATATATATATATATACTATGTATATATGTAGGTAGTAGGTTGGTAGACAGCAACCGCCCAGGGAGGTACTACCGTCCTGCCAAGTGAGTGTAAAACGAAAGCCTGTAATTGTTTTACATGATGGTAGATTGCTGGTGTCTTTTGTCTGTCTCATAAATATGCAAAATTACAGGTATGTCTTGCCACTTCTACTTACACTTAGGTCACACTACACATACGTGTACAAGCATATATATATACACACCCCTCTGGGTTTTCTTCTATTTTCTTTCTAATTCTTGTTCTTGTTTATTTCCTCTTATCTCCATGGGGAAGTGGAACAGAATTCTTCCTCTGTAAGCCATGCGTGTCGTAAGAGGCGACTAAAATGCCGGGAGCAAGGGGCTAGTAACCCCTTCTCCTGTATATATTACTAAATATAGAAGGAGAAACTTTAGTTTTTTCTTTTGGGCCACCCCTCCTCGGTGGGATATGGCTGGTATGTTGAAAGAAAGAAAGAAGATATATATATATATATATATATATATATATATATATATATATATATATATATATATATATATATATATATATATATATATATATATATATATTATTATATTTTTTTTATTATCACACCGGCCGATTCCCACCAAGGCAGGGTGGCCCGAAAAAGAAAAACTTTCACCATCATTCACTCCATCACTGTCTTGCCAGAAGGGTGCTTTACACTACAGTTTTTAAACTGCAACATTAACACCCCTCCTTCAGAGTGCAGGCACTGTACTTCCCATCTCCAGGACTCAAGTCCGGCCTGCCGGTTTCCCTGAATCCCTTCATAAATGTTACTTTGCTCACACTCCAACAGCACGTCAAGTATTAAAAACCATTTGTCTCCATTCACTCCTATCAAACACGCTCACGCATGCCTGCTGGAAGTCCAAGCCCCTCGCACACAAAACCTCCTTTACCCCCTCCCTCCAACCCTTCCTAGGCCGACCCCTACCCCTATTAAGAATATGCATCACTGATATGGGGGCTTAGGTAGCTTTTGATTGATTTGTTTTACTCCGCCCTCTATTCTCACTCAGTATTGAAGTAATTTTGTACACTTATTATGCAGATAAAGCAACAGTATTCAATTTAGTCTGCGGCCTTATTTGTCACCTCTCCAAATATTTTTATGAGCATCAATAAAGTGTTCATACTGGCCACAAGATAAGCGGCAGGAATGTTGTGTATGGCGCAGTGGAAGCCATTGAAAGCTTGGACATAAATAAAAGCGAAATAAATATCAGTAGATGATCAATACTCAGGATGAGAATGAGTTAACACGATCATGTTGCATGTCAACTCATGCAGTTCCATGGACGCGTTTGTAATCCACTGGGATGGCAAGATTATACCTGATCTTGCCGGCAGTGAAAAAAGTTGATACCCTTCCTATTCTGGTGTTGACATGTGGAGTGCGGCGCCTCATTTCATTGACAAAGTTGCACAATGGTTCCGGAGTTGCGTTTGCTGAAGCCGTCATTGCAACTGTCGGAGATTGGAGAATCAAAGAGCTAGTTTACTGCACGGCCTTTGATACTGCTTCAGCGAATACAGGTTCCAAGTCTGAGGCTTACAATTTCTTGGAACACAAGATAGATTGAGGACTTGTCTCCCTCGCTTCTCGTTGTCATATACACGAGCTTGTCCTGGAGAAAGTGGTTACGCTCAAAGAATCTTCCGGGTATACTTTTTTCTAAGCAACAGAAGACTGGAAAACAACTAACAGAAAACCAATTACAAAGAGCAGGAGATGAAAGAAGTCGTTTAAGTCAAATGACATCATGAGACTTAGAGAAGTGATTTTCACATTAGTGAAGTTGTAGTTTGAAGTGCATTCGAGGAAAAATAACTTAGAAGTGATTAATGAATCTTTTAGTCATCGTTATGAGTTACGTGTCTCCTGCAGGAGGCTTGGTCTGGCACCGGGCCACTGGAGCGGTGACCTCCGATAGTGACTCCAGGTAAGCCAGCATAATATTTATCGGAGAATGGAAACACCGAAGCTGATCGTCATCACTTGAGGCTATATCCCGGCAAGGATTTCCTCTCCTGAAGCTGCTTCCTTCCCAGAGAACGATAGTATAATGCAAAGACAAGATCCAACATTATTCCTGTGTTTTCATTATTTTTTTCTTCGAGTTCCAGTTCATTTTCCACTTTAGACGAGGTTCCATGTCAATTAATCTGGCAACAGGTGGCTAGAATGATCAAATAAAACAGCATTAACAGCTTGTCGCTTTTCTCCCAGTTACACTGAGTAATCCATGGCAATTTAATGTGATTAACTAACCTGTTTTGGTCGTAGTGGTCTCTCTCCATCTCTATATTATGGATTAACCTGCTTTCGTAGGAACAGGTTACAAGAGAATCCCTTCGGTTGCCACGACTGATTGTTCAAGTGACATTAGAATCATTAATTATACGAACGGCAAGTATTAGATCGTGTGGGTTCAGTCTGAACGTTTAGTAGGGTTGAAAACACTTACCCGAACTGCTATGTACAGTCTTCAAAACGTTGATTTTGACAATGAGAAGCGTCAAAAATATTGATCTGAATGTTGAATAACGCTGAAAACTTCGATCTGATTACTAGGTAGCGCTGAACACATTGATCTGAACGTTGATAAGTGTTTGAAATATCGATCTTGACGATGATGCGCATTGATCTGAACGATAAGTACCGTTGAAAACATTGATCTGAACGTTGAGAAAATTTGTAAACATAGCATAGGGTTCAAAACATCAATGTAAGGAACGTGTAGCATTAGTAACATCGTCTGAAAGGCGAGAACACCACTCGTAAAAATTGAGGATCTCAGAGACAGATTTCACGTGTAAAAATCTCTAAGAATTGAACATGACTCACGAAATCGTAATGACACGATTGCAAACGACGGTCTGGAGTTTTGAGACTCTCTGACCGCGGGTTCAAATCCCGCCCGTGGTATGGCTTCTCTAAGAATTGTTTATGTGCGTTATTTACTAGAGACTTTTACGCCAGCGGAATTACAAACAATATGAACTGGTCAGCATTTATGTCGACAGACATCAATGTTTTAGCGAGACTCGGGGAAAACGAGTTCACTCAATCGCCAAAATATTTAGCTAATTCGATTTGCAACATTTCTTAGCAGCAATTACTAAAAAAAATAACATAAGGGAAATAACTGAAATGGCAGATAATTAAAGTCTTTAAAAAAAAAACTGTTATATGATTTTCCTTTGATTTCAAATAGGCAGTCCAATATTTTTCATAAATCCGCAAAAATTACTTGAAAAATCTTCTCAGAACGCCCTCATTCCTTGGATCTCCTGAGAACACTCCAATACTCTGCCAGCGCTCAAACTATATTCTGTGTGTGATTTAAACATGAAAAAGATTCAAAGGCAGAGCGCAAAAATCTTGGCACAGCAACAAAATGGAAAGAGTGATAAAATGAAGAGTCTATCCTCGAGAGCAACACCTTCACCATACTCTCTGAGACCATCCCTTCCTGCAGACTATCTTGTTTCTCTCTCTCTGTCTGTCTGTCTCTCTGTCTCTGTCTCTCTGTCTCTCTCTCTCTCTCTCTCTCTCTCTCTCTCTCTCTCTCTCTCTCTCTCTCTCTCTCTCTCTCTCTCTCTCTCTCTCTCATCTGTCTCAGACACACCAACACATACACACAAACAAAAACCCACCCACCCACACACACACACACACCTAGACTCTCTACAGAGGCTCTAGCAAACAGGATAACCTCACCGGCATCTTCTGGTCTGGCAAATGCAAGAACTAACTTCAGGAAAGCAAACAGTGATGCACTCAAGCCGCGGTACAACACTAATGTCAGACCACTCCTCGATTATGCAGGCCCGGACTGCAACTCGCATCTAGTCAAGCATACAAAGAAGCTCAAGAAAGTTCAAAGATTTGCCGCAAGACATTTCCAGTAGGGAAAGGAACGTGAACGACGTGGATAGGCTGAAAAGCTAACTCTCGCGCTATTGAGAGAACGATGGGAGAAGGGAGACATGATCCTGACATACGAGATCCTAATAGGCAATGTTGGGGGGTTAAAAGGACAGACTCTTTTACAAGAACATTGACACTGTAAGGTATGTGCATATGTGGAGTGAGCTGTTGAGGAGGCTTTAATGGTAAACTCTATACACACGGAATCAAATGAAGATACAATAGTGCCTGACAAAAACTGGGAACAGGATATATATCTCGATAAAACACACACACACACACACACACACACACACACACACACACACACACACACACATACTCATACACAAACATTATAATCCAAACAGCACATTGCTTAGTCAAACCTAACACATCCTCCATGATAAATCTAATAAGTACATTTTAATTAATATCCAGCAACGCCTAAATTAATCTCCCGTGACCGGTAACAGATATGCAGATTCCTCGACGAAATCACATTATAAATACGGACAAATAAGACCGCTTACGAGTGAAGTTAATATAATCCCCGACGGTGCACGTCAGGAGATAAGGCTTGTAAAGGTGAGTGATTACCACAGTCTCCTTGTAACCCCGCCTGCCAGCCTGCATTTTCTTTTTCGCGATTAGCGGAGAGAGGATCGAGCCTCCACCACCCTTTGGCGTTCAACGACCCATACGGTTTAGCGTTGTGTGAGATATGAAGTGCGATCACAGGCTTTAGAATCTTCGAAGATGAGAGGGAAGGGGAGAAGGAGGAGAGGAGAAGAGAGAGAGGAAATGAGAGTTTTGAAGCAGGTAAAAATGGCTCTTCGTCCAAGTAACTGGAACAAACCTTTTATATTTTTTAATCGCACCTGATTTAATCTTTACTCAGGCCCTTTATGGTCCTCTACTGATTTAACAGTCCTTGTGTATAGACTAATAACAATGATAACGGGCATATTTTTCTCTGCGTTGCGTTTTGCGATCCCCAGAAGTTCCACCGGTACCATACGCCCCCCAAAAAACGCATTACAAGTGGGTATAGTGTAGTAATGGTGCGCTCCTCCAGGGTACTTTAAAGTTGTACTGGGAACGAGTGCATTGTAGTGAAGATTCTCTACCAAGCTCTGAGGTTACCAACATGAGAATATATATATATATATATATATATATATATATATATATATATATATATATATATAATATATATATATATATATATATATATATATATATATATATTCTCATGCATGAAACAGTTTCATTACAATTAATTAATACGTCGAAAGAGTATCATAAAACCAGCATAAAACAATGGATAAAGGCTGGCGAGGTCTGTTACGTGAGTCTATGCATGTACTGATGCCGCTACTGTCCACAATAACAACAACAACCAAAGCAATAACCAAAACAGTAACCAAAACAACAGCAACCAAAACAATGGAGGCCAAAACAACAGCGACCAAAACAACAACAACAGACGTTCACCATTATAAATTTACGGATGGGAACACCAGCGTAACCTCAGAAAAGCAAACTAATTAGCAGCCGGTCGTGAGTTAGGCGAATCGTTGATGTTACGGCTAAAAGCCTCACTAATTGTGTGCCTTAATACGCAAGATGTCAGCACATTGTCCCTTTAATATGAGAGGTGTTAGTAATTACGCCGCTAATTAGTGAAGACGTTAGCATATACGGTCATTATAACAAGGTGTGATGGTCGTAGTGATGGTGGTAGTGGGGATAGTGGTAATGGTAATGATTTTTGGGTGTAGGTGGGTGGATGGCACGCGGTGGTGGTGGTGGTTGTAGTGGTGTTGGCGGGGGGGGGGGAGGTAGTAGTTTTGTTGATGGTAGTAATAGTAGTAGCGATGGTAACGGATATGGTGATAGTAGTGGTGGTGGTAGTACCATTGGCGGTGGTAGCGTTGGTGGTTGTAGTGATAGTAATGGTGGAGGTAGTGATAGTAATGGTGGAGGTTGTAGTGTTGGGGAGTGTAGAGGTGGGGGTTGTAAGGGTGGTAGTGGATGTAGTGGTAGGGGTGGTAGTGAGTGGAGGGTTGTGGAGGTAGTGGTAGGGTGAGGTAGTGGTAGTGGCAGTTGTGGTAAGGTTGCCGGTGTATTGTTTAAAGCTGACTGGTCATTATTATTATTATTATTATTATTATTATCTCATCCTAATATTCGTAGCATTATTATTAGCGTCAGTTTAATAATACCCCACCCCCCCGTGCCCCCGCCCCCCTTTCGAAACAGGTGTCGTGACACTAATTGAAATTTCCCCCCCTCAAAAAAAAATTACACATTAATAGACATATTTTTCTCATTGACACTGATGTGCAAAAAAAAAAAAAAAATATTATCTGACCTAAGCCGACTCAAGAAACTCACCTAACGTAACATAGCGTAATATTATTTTTAACCAAATATTATTAAATACATTAAAGA
This sequence comes from Cherax quadricarinatus, assembly GCF_038502225.1. Taxonomy (NCBI): domain Eukaryota; kingdom Metazoa; phylum Arthropoda; class Malacostraca; order Decapoda; family Parastacidae; genus Cherax; species Cherax quadricarinatus. Next base: position 8,724,574 of record NC_091292.1, read on the forward strand.
ATAGTTAAAAGTTCTTTAATATTTCTTAAAATCATTGATATATATTTTTTCGATATGTTCAGATTGTTTTTTGTAGATTTATGGTATAAAAAAGATTTCGTTCCACTTATATATATATATATATATATATATATATATATATATATATATATATATATATATATATATATATATATATATAATATATATATATATATATATATATATATATATATATATATATATATATATATATATATATATAGGGAGGTACCACCTCTAGAACTGTCCTGGGGACCCTCATCCTCAGAGAAAAGAATAAACTTGCCTCAGGGAAAACTCAAGGTTCTCCCTGAAGCTGTTTGAGAATTTTCTCCTACCATCCCCTATATTTCAAGTATGTTTTATTTAAAGACAAAATACATTGGCCAAACATTCACAAAAACACAACAGAAAGTAAAACAACATAGGTAACTCACAGCTACATCTCGAATATATATATTTATATATATATATATATATATATATATATATATATATATATATATATATATATATATATATATATAAATATATATATATATATATATATTATATATATATTATATATATATAAATATATATATATATATATATATATATATATATATATATATATATATATATATATATATATATATATATATATATATATGTATATATATATTTAAATTTTTTCTCATTTACCCCGTATTTATTCACATTTCTAAAAATTTGCAAGTCTCATGTTTATGCTTGTGTCTCTCTCTGTTTGTGTGTCTCTCTCTCTGTGTCTGTCTTTCTCCATTCTTCTTTTCCGTAAGAACAGATTGTCAAGAGTCGTAGAAGGTGGTGTGAAGACAGGAAGTGGGCGTATCTATTAATAACTGAGAACTCTCTATCTTTCTGTTTCATCTCTCTCTCTCTCTCTCTCTCTCTCTCTCTCTCTCTCTCTCTCTCTCTCTCTCTCTCTCTCTCTCTCTCTCTCTCTCTCTCTCTCTCTCTCTCTCTCTCTTTTATTTTTTTTACACAGGGTTTGACAAGGTTAGGTTAAGGATCCCTAGCTTTATTAACAAGCTATTTACAGGTTAAGGATTCCTAACTTTATTGACAAGCTAAGAGCTGTTACTTACATCAGCTCATTTGAAAGCATTTTTATTGTTATGAGACATACAAGTAGGGAACAGGATGAAGTTGGAGCCATCTGTGGGCCAGCATTTTCATCTGATCAACTGACTTTATCTCATTGACATCATAATGCTGTACGAATGTGTTCCATACTCGAGTCATCCTGGGTATATATGATCTCAGATGGAGTGATGTTCTGGAGAAGGGTACAGCCAGAGTGAAGTTGCTGCTTTCTGCCCGTCTTGTGGTATAGAAACTTGCTTCACACTGCCCTCGAAGTGGATCCAAGTGTGGGACTTTTACAATATTGGCCTTATACATAACAGTAAGGCCACCCACATCCCTCCTGTGCTGAAGGCTCTGCTGAAATGACAGATCTATCCAGGATTGGTCCAGACGAGAGATGAGACGTTTTGCTCTGTTCTCTACTCTGTCAAGTAGTCGCTTCCTGGCTGCCTTGTTTGCAAGATTTACAACTTGGTTTTTCATTGTCAGTTTGGAGTCAAATTTCACCCCAAGGATATCAACTTCTTCCCCAGGTGCCAACACCCTCCCATTCATCCTTACTACTGCACCGGCATTACCATCTTGGTGCCTAGAGATCATCATCATTTGTGTTTTCTCAAGTGCAAATGTTACTTGCCATCTATTTCCCCAAGCTGATATAGCTCTGAGCTGGTGATTGATGTAGCTTAGAGCAACTGGCATATCTTCTCTTGGATAAGTGAATGTCAGTGTACAGTCATCTGCATATGCATGGGATTCTGGGATGAGATGAAGAAGGTCATTGAAGTAGACATTCCATAACAATGGTCCCAGAATACTTCCTTGTGGAACACTTGCACTCTCTCTCTCTCTGTCTCTCTCTTTCTATCTTTCTCTTTCTCTTTCTGTCTCTCTCCTTTCTCTCTCTCTCTCTCTCTCTCTCTCTCTCTCTCTCTCTCTCTCTCTCTCTCTCTCTCTCTCTCTCTCTCTCTCTCTCTCTCTCTCTCTTTCTTTCTTTCCAACCTCTGGAATGTTTTCTCTTAGTTACGATTTTTCGAACACAAAGTTTGCATCAGTAGACGAAAAAAGTTTCACGTTTGAAGAGAGTGGTGACAGAGGCGAACGAGAGAGAGAGCGAGAGAGAGAGAGAGAGAGAGAGAGAGAGAGAGAGAGAGAGAGAGAGAGAGAGAGAGAGAGAGAGAGAGAGAGAGAGAGAGTAGGAAAATCCATTCCGCTACCGGTAAGGGTAGACACTGGTGCCAAACTATAACGACACAATGGCTCTGTGTCTCTGGTATTGTGACCCAGGCACTGTAACCATGGCACTCTCACCCTTGCACAATGACCCCGGTATTGTGACCCTGGCACTGTGGCTCTGGCACTGTGACCCCGGCACTGTGACCTTAATATTGGGACTCTGAAACTGTAGATGCCTGGTTATTTTTCTCCTATATTAGCTACACTGGCGTTTTCTGTCCAGACACACACACACACATATAGTAGCGACCAGCGAGGAGGCGGAGCCAGGAGCTGTGAATCGACCCCTGCAACCACAAACAGGTGAGTACACACACACGCAACATCCTTGGCCTTGTCTTGTCACTGGTGATGGTGGCGCAGAGATATTTTTTGCTTGTATTTTGTGTATGTCATTTCCTATTTGAGTTCTCTGAGTAAGGTTAAACTCAGCGACGAACAGATGTTGAAAATGTTATAAAATAACAAGATGATTAAGACACATGTGCAACAGTAGGGTGTCTTTATTGTTGAAACGTTTCGCCTACACTGTAGGCTACTGTGTAGGCGAAACGTTTCAACAATATAGATACCCAACTGTTGCACATGTGTCTTAATCACGAACAGGTGAGGGCTGCTTGGCAGTGTCAGTCTAGTGTACAGCAGGAGCTCCAATTATAGTTCTCAGTATTTTACCAAAATATGCAATATTTCCTGCAAGTCTATAATGACAGATTGCAAAGGGAGTGATACCAGAATGTTGCAAGAGCCGAGGATTGAGTTGATGTAAAATATTATGGCTATAATACACTGTCTCTATGGCAGTATGTTCACTCACTCGCCTCTCGGAACTGAATCTAAAAGCTGTTTTTCTTTAAGATAACGGACATAATTCCAAAGTTGCATTTATCAATTTTCCTCTAACATAAACGATAAACAATACTCTACCTCACCTAGAAGACAAAATACCACTACCACGTGGTCAGTCTTTTAGAAAACACACACACACACACACACACACACACACACACACACACACACACACACACACACACATATATATATATATGTGTGTGTGTGTGTGTATGGGATTGGAAACCTGCCTGTCTCCTTTTATGTGATATTTCATTTTCTCGGGGCGGCTCGGTAAGACAGTCGAAAGTTTCAGTCAAATGGACAAAAGTTTCACTGAACGAATTATCATGTGACTGATTCTAGCGTCTGGGAAAAAAAAGTAACATATCTCGTGATAAACAAAATATCCCGATATCCACAAAGATAAGCAGGATACGATGTGATTTTTTTTTTTTTCACTGGAATGGAAACCCAGTTCGTCACTGAGGTGGTCAGAAGACATTTTTCCACGTTATTTATGTTACTGTTTTTGGATATCATGGCCCCCGCGGCCCGGTTTTAGAACAAGTTTCCTAAATTTGAGAGGAAATGTAAAATAAATCTGAATTATAAAGAAACTCAGGAAAATAAAGATGAGTGAATGCCAAATGTAAGTAGAGGCTTGGAGGGTTTGCCTGCCATCTTACATGTTCCTAAGACAGAAAGAAAATGTTAGCAATCCTTAGTGCAAGATGATTATCTGGCTTCCGCTTTATACTCGTATGAAGGGACGGTAATACTTCCCTTGATGTTTTCTGGCTGCTAACTCACTACTTACTGCTACCAGTCTACGGTACTATCTACTCCTACCAACCCACAACCTACTCCCGGCAGCCTATTATTTACCGACGAAGAAAATAACCACCACCAAATCCTCAGTGGCACCACGGGCCGTGGGCTGTAAAAATAAACAGCATATTTTTAATATTCACATCACTACCTTATTCGTATAAGCTTATTATCGTCAGTAGCTGTGAAGAACGCAACTTCTCGACTTAAGCTTTGAAGTCAGGTGCTACCTGCAGAGGGAGCTTATTTATACACTGTGTTATGCAGTATCGCCAGTGAATGTATCCTTGTGTGACATACCTGTTACCACTTTCGAGAGTTTTTCTACCCTTGCAGCCCGACCTGAGGTCAGACTTTTTTGTCGTTTGCTTGTTCGACCAGGCTGTTACCGATGGCGACCCGCTGACCCGTATAACTTGGTTGATTTGACTTTTGGCGGAGGTAAGGATACGGCTTCCTCTTGATTGTTCTACAATAGTTCCGGTAATGTTTTTAATATCTACTGTCAGTAGGTTAAATAACGTTGGACCAAAGATACAGTGCCCATGGAGCCCCTGCTTTTCCCTGATTGTATTGTACACTTACGCCAATATTACTCTCTCTCGTACTTTCTAATTTGGGATTAGGCCCTCAAGTATCTTCCATACATGTATTATCAAGATTCTCTTTGTCTTCCAGAGAGCACATTCCAAGTACTTTAAGGAGTTCCCGGTACAGTTGTTTAAACGGGTAATTTGCTCTATTCCGGCAGGCAGTTTCAACGCTCTCTGTATCTTTCACCAGCTGTGATACCTCTCCTACCTTGAACGGTAACGTCAGCAGGGACAATAAACAAGAGAGCACGAATGACTTGAACAGCGTCACCACTGGAATTATTTCTTATGTTTTCACAAGTCTCATTATCCACCCTGTCATTTTTCTGGCCTCCGCGGTAATTGCTTTGTTGTATTCTCCAAATGATGGACATCTCACTTCAATATACCGAAATCTTTACATTTTTTTTTTAATAACAAGATGGTCCTCCTTTGTTTTGTGTTCGGCGCTCATTTTGAGCTCATTCTTTCCTTAGCTGAGCAGTTAGAATTTGACCCTATTGAACATCATATTATTTTCCATTACCCAATGGTAGATTTTGCTGATATCTGCTTCCAGTTTTTCCGTGAATATACCAATGCGAATTTCATGCTTGTTTTTGGTATCGTCCGCAATGGACACTGCGATGCTGTGATTCGTATTTTCATCAAAATCTTCAATAACGATGAGAAACAGCAAAGATTCCTGGAACGTGCCTTGTGATACTTAACTTTTAACTTTACTAAGGATAATTTGCTTTGCTTGTTCTTTTCGTTGTAAAATAGAATATTATTTTCCTAGCTTTTCAGTTATACTTGTTGACCTCATCCCCTGCTGTTCACAATCTACATAAACGACATAGATGAGGGCATAAAGAGCGACATCGGCAAGTTTGCCGATGACACCAAAATAGGCCGTCGAATTCATTCTGACGAGGACATTCGAGCACTCCAGGAAGATTTGAATAGACTGATGCAGTGGTCGGAGAAGTGGCAGATGCAGTTTAATATAGACAAATGCAAAGTTCTAAATGTTGGACAGGACAATAACCATGCCACATATAAACTAAATAATGTAGATCTTAATATTACGGATTGCGAAAAAGATTTAGGAGTTCTGGTTAGCAGTAATCTGAAACCAAGACAACAGTGCATAAGTGTTCGCAATAAAGCTAATAGAATCCTTGGCTTCATATCAAGAAGCATAAATAATAGGAGTCCTCAGGTTGTTCTTCAACTCTATACATCCTTGGTTAGGCCTTATTTAGATTATGCTGCACAGTTTTGGTCACCGTATTACAGAATGGATATAAATTCTCTGGAAAATGTACAAAGGAGGATGACAAAGATGATCCCATGTATCAGAAACCTTCCCTATGAGGATAGACTAAGGGCCCTGAAACTGCACTCTCTAGAAAGACGTAGAATTAGGGGGGATATGATTGAGGTTTATAAGTGGAAGACAGGAATAAATAAAGGGGATGTAAATAGTGTGCTGAAAATATCTAGCCTAGACAGGACTCGCAGCAATGGTTTTAAGTTGGAAAAATTCAGATTCAGGAGGGATATAGGAAAGTACTGGTTTGGTAATAGAGTTGTGGATGAGTGGAACAAACTCCCAAGTACCGTTATAGAGGCCAGAACGTTGTGTAGCTTTAAAAATAGGTTGGATAAATACATGAGTAGATGTGGGTGGGTGTGAGTTAGACCTGATAGCTTGTGCTAACAGGTCGGTTGCCGTGTTCCTCCCTTAAGTCAATGTGACCTGACCTGACTAGGTTGGGTGCATTGGCTTAAGCCGGTAGGGACTTGGACCTGCCTCGCATGGGCCAGTAGGCCTTCTGCAGTGTTCCTTCGTTCTTATGTTCTTATGTTCTTATTTAATGGGCCACCACTCGTTGATCACATTGGTAAACTGCCTGGAAATCCGTGTACACCACATCTGCATTTCGGGTTCCTTCCAAAACCTCCGTAATATTGTGAGAGGCAGGATCTTGCCTCTCTAAATCTATGTTGACATAGGTTGCGAAGGTCCTCATGATGTCCCACAAAATTTGCAATTTGGCGTCTCATCACCTTTTCAAAGAAATTTATGACGTGTGATATTAGTATTACTGGTCTGTAATGTTTTCCCAGCGCTCTACCGCCTCCTCTTTGCAGAGTAACTATGTCTCGACTTTATTTTTATAAGGCTTCTGGAACTCCACTAGGCATAAGATCTCTCTTCGAAGAATATTGAGTGCTCGTGATAGTGGCATTATGCACTTCTTAATAAATACATTCACAATTCTCTTGCCGCTGTTGAATGTATCCTCCCCGCCATATTTAATGTATCGTCATAGTGAGAAATGTATCATCGCCGCCAGTATTAATGTATCCTTACAACCACTGTTAATGTATCCTCGCCACCATATTCAACATATCCTCGCCACCATATTCAACATATCCTCGCCATCATATTCAACATATCTTCGCCATCATATTCAACATATCCTCGCCACCATATTCATCATATCCTCTCCATCATATTCAACATATCCTCGCCACCATATTCAACAAATCCTCGCCACCATATTCATCATATCCTCTCCATCATATTCAACATATCCTCGCCACCATATTCAACATATCCTCGCCACCATATTCATCATATCCTCGCCATCATATTCAACATATCCTCGCCACCATATTCAACATATCCTCGCCACCATATTCATCATATCCTCGCCATCATATTCAACATATCCTCGCCACCTTATTCAACATATCCTCGCCACCATATTCATCATATCCTCGCCATCATATTCAACATATCCTCGCCACCATATTCATCATATCCTCGCCATCATATTCAACATATCCTCGCCACCTTATTCAACATATCCTCGCCACCATATTCATCATATCCTCGCCATCATATTCAACATATCCTCGCCACCATATTCAACATATCCTCGCCACCATATCCATCATATCCTCGCCATCATATTCAACATATCCTCGCCTTCATGTTTAATATATCCTAGCCACTATTTTTAATGTAGCATGATAAACATTTTATGTGCGCTAAATTCACTATTACCGACTAGTACGCAGAACTCACCATAGATTCTCCTAGTATGCAGAATACATCATATAATTCTCCTAGTTCGCAAAATACACTATTAGACTATCCTAGTACGTAAAATATACCGTTAGACTCTCCTAGTACGCAGAATACACTATCAGATTCTCCCAGTGTGTCACATGTTCTATTAAAACCTTGCAGAAAATTGTATATACAGTTATATTTCCACAGAACAAAATCTAAATCCAAATTTCTGAGAACATTAGTCCCCCAGCGTAATGAAACGAAAAAGAATGAAGAGAAATTATGAAAGAACAGTTTAGTCCCTCGAGAGAGAAGACTCGAGGCCAGTGAAAAACTATTTACTGCCTTCATTTTCCTTCTATCGAACCTGATTTTTTCCCATTTCCTCGTGAAAATATTAACAAATCGTGTTTTAGCTCTCCAAACTATCAAAACAGACCATTTTTTTTTTTTTTACGATTCAGATTCACTCTTCATATCTCGTAAAAAAAATATATATATATATGTATATATATATATATATATATATATATATATATATATATATATATATATATATATATATATATATATATATATATATATATATATATATATATATATATATATATATATATATATATATATATATATATATATATATATATATATATATATATATATATATATATATATATGTACAGACTTCGAGAAAAAAATAGCATCATAGCCTAAGCATTTAACCGCCAGTGTTAGACTCTGCACGGCAAAGTCTTAAAAAATAAAATGCAAAATGTACTCTTCACAAAGAGCATGTTTTCTCATAGGATTGTGGGAGGAGGAAGCTTAGGCTCGGGCAAGAAAGATTCCAGGGGTTCTTGATCCATGGAAGTGGAGCAACCTTCCATTTCTTTGAATCGAAAATGATTGCCTCCCATTCCCCCCCTCCCCCAGACGCTGTATGTTTGACCCTAACAGGTTTAGCGCTTACCAATAGCGATGATGAGAATAATAATAATAATAATAATAATAATAATAATAATAATAATAATAATAATAATAATAATAGTAATAATAATTATCTACGGAGAAGACGGCAGTGATGGGGACGAGATATGGGTTAGTCACTCTAACATCACACATCGTAAATAACAGATTTCAGGAACACCATAACACAGCAATAATAATAATAATAATAATAATAATAATAATAATAATAATAATAATAATAATAATAATAATAATAATAATAAATCTTTATTTCTGCAAGTACATGATACAACTTATACAGACCACAGCTGACATTAATGACATACTATACAGAAAGCCCCCTGGTTATACAGAGCCGTTCTGGCAAATTAATTTTCTCCTCAGGATGCGACCCACACCAGTCGGCTAACACCCAGGTACCTATTTACTGCTAGGTGAACAGGGACAACAGGTGTCTTAAGGAAACACTCCCTAATGTTAACGTGACTTTTAAACGGGAAAGTTCTGCTCCTCGCACCTACTAGTACACTACGAGAAAATCACAGACGAATCGAAAAAAAATCAAAGTGCAAAATCGTAGAAGAAATTTAGCACACGGAACGTTACTGTTATATATATATGAGATACAGATGGCCTAGAGGTTTTTGGTGGATAAAACAAAATATTGTCTTTAACGGTGCACAAATAGCCCTCAAATAGGAGAAAGGAGCTTATGAAGACGTTTCGGTCAGACTTGGACCGAGAAAAAATCTGGTGACAAATTTTAATTTCTTAGGTTGTTGAGAGTGTGAAACTTACAAGGAACATAAGATACGAAATGAACGGATGACCTTTTCACATAACAAGAAGAAAAGTTGAAACAAATAAATAAATAAATAAATACTAATGTCAAATGAACTGTTATTTGGAAAATGCAGTTAAACAATTGCATCAATGGCAATAAATTATAATCTAAATTTATATTATGAGAACTGTTAAAAGAGGAGAGGTTAAGTCAATATGTGTTTTTTTTCCCTTGTGGTTGCTTCTGGAATATTGCTGTGTGTTCACAGCTCTTTTGAAAAGAGAAAAATATTCAACCTGGAAAATATGTAGATATCGTTCCCTGCACACACTGAATTATTAATAAAAATACTATAAACTTCTGGTAATGTCTCAGAAAACTCGAAATGTGCTCTTTGGAATGAAGGAAAAATATGTCTGATGACTGATATACAGAAAATACTCGACGTTCGTAATCTATACACTGCACACTGCCGAAATATTTTATTGGAGTGAAAGATACGGAAGGAAGGATAAAGAGTATTGTATCAACAAGCGTGGTCCAAGACTCTTCAACGTTCTAACCGCAGTTATAAGGTATAATGCTGATACAAAGGTATACGTCTTTAAGAGGACACTGAATAAGTTTCTGCAGGATGGGCCAGATCAGCCAGGTTGTGATGGATATGTTGCCTGCGGGTCGTGAGCAGCAGTAGGCTGGTTCATCAAGGCAATTCTGGCCTCAAGGCGGACTCCGATAATATATTAACTCGTGAAACCGGTCATAGGTGTATCTAGCGTAGTATACCATATATTATATTCGATGCTCAGTAAGTATATTGAGGTACAGGTGTTGTCGCTACAGCGGCTGTTGTCTCAGCAAAGTAAGATGTACTCTTGGTGAGGAACGCGCGGTGGAGATACTTCCTTTGTTCCTCATTTTATTGCGTCTTTCTTCTGACTGTTTACGGTTCGGGCCCCGATTAGTGGGCGGAAGCTCAAGCCTCCACCATTCCTTTAGCACTTCGTGAAATACAAAGACAAATTAAAAAATGCAATATTCTGTAATCACAACTTCAGCGAAGTAAATAGACGTGGCGGTGTAACACGGGCCATCATGTCTGACACATTACCTGTACTCACACCTGAATCGTCTGGCGCATCTTCATCGGACTTTGCTTCCTAGCTTCTCTCTTTTTTATGGTGCCAGTCTGCCCTTACAATCGTGATACACCAGATGCAATTGTACCACACTTCATTTGGTATTAGTGCTATATTTTACGATTACGGCCAAAGTATTTATGGAACACCCAGTGCAGTTTTGTAATATTTGATTTGCCATTTGCGATGCCTTTATGGCGTCGTCCATGGTGGAGCAGCAGCGCCTCCATTAGGTCTCGAATGTCATTTGTATAGTTTTCATGGGGCCATGATGGCTTTGTACTTATGGTACACAGCACGCGAATGAGCCATTACTATTCTGACGCAATACGGTACTGTCCGACAGCCTTTATGGTACGCCAGGCCTCGCCACGCTCCAATGGCACTAGTGCCTGATAGAGAACCAAGGTTCTTGAGTGACCTGGGGCAGCAGACCACACAGCCCTGACGTACTTTTGTGTCCATTTATACCCCCGTAATGCATGTCGCGCCCGACCACAGTGAATCGAAAGCGCAGTAAATCTGAAAGAGAACGACATGGCGCTGGAGGTAGAACAGATAATCACACTGGTCCCGAACCACTTTCAGAGGAGGAGCCTCACTGGCGCTGGCGCGATCCCTACGTTATATATCATGACTGAGACTTCCTCCTTCCTCTGCTAAGGTGATTTACGGCGATTATCGGAGAGTAAAGGATTCAGTGTGCAGCAACGCCCGCTCCTTTAGATCAGTGTTAGCTTCGGGGATTCTCGTGAAATACAGCTCTTGAGCTGCTGATGTGGAGGCCTGGGGGATGGGGAGGTAGTTGCTGCCGCTTGCAAACAATCCTCTGGCCACTCACGAAATTTCAGGGTCAGTAGATGAGAGTGGATCCACTTGCAGATGCGAGTGGGTCTGCCAGCAATATTGCCCAGGATGGGTAAACGCGAGTGGGTCCACCAGCAATATTGCCTAGGGTAGGCAGATGCGAGTGGGTCCACCAGCACTGCTTCTGCCCAGGGTGGGTAGATGCCAATATGATTCCCAGTACACTTCAGCCCAAGGTGGGCAGATGGGAGTGGGGTCCAACACCAGTACTCCTGCCCAGGATAGGTAGACCTTGCTATGGGTGGGTAGAAGCAAGTGGAGGTCCACCAGTACCCCCTGCCCACGGTGTCTAGACGCGAGAATAGTTCTACCCCAGACCCACGCAATGGGAGAAATTATAGATGTTGGAAGCTGATCCTCCTATTAGCAGTCCCGAAGAGGGATAAAAATCTGGGGTTACCTTCTGTACCTGTGTGCGCATTATGGTGCGAGTAGCAATGAGCTGCATCGCACCTCAGTAATGTTGAGAGGGAATGTACATGCAAGAAACATGTTCGCACGTGTTGCGTGGTAATACATGTATATGCCAAAATAATAAGTAACTTTCCGCCGATGCTGCAGAGAAAAGTGTGAATGAACTGTGACAAATGTAAATAAAAACACCAAATGTATTATTTTTGTTACTAATTGATAATAATAATAATAATAATAATAATAATAATAATAATAATAATAATAATAATAATAATAGTAATAATAATAATAATAATAATAATAATAACTATTATTATTATTTTTATAATCAAAGGCAGCAGTTAAAATAAGATAAAAGGGTTGATCCAGCACCAGACCATACGGGTGGTGTCGGAGCCCTCATCAGATAGAGCCTAATATTTCAACAGCTCGCTGAGGCCCTCTTCAGCAGACCCAGTGTGAGACCGAAATATATCCTGCAGATTCCAATCGTTGATTTATTTTCTCCATGTGAGTTTCTATCTGCTTTTGGCTAATATATATATATATATATATATATATATATATATATATATATATATATATATATATATATATATACATATATATATATATATATATATATATATATATATATATATATATATATATATATATATATATATATATATATATATATATATATATATATATATATATATATATATATATATATATATATATATATATATATAAATATATATATAGTTTTGGAGTGGTTGGTGCAATTATTTAATAAATGTATGGAAGAGGGTAAGGTACCTAGGGATTGGCAGAGAGCATGCATAGTTCCTTTGTATAAAGGCAAAGGGGATAAAAGAGAGTGCAAAAATTATAGGGGGATAAGTCTGTTGAGTGTACCTGGTAAAGTGTATGGTAGAGTTATAATTGAAAGAATTAAGAGTAAGACGGAGAATAGGATAGCAGATGAACAAGGAGGCTTTAGGAAAGGTAGGGGGTGTGTGGACCAGGTGTTTACAGTGAAACATATAAGTGAACAGTATTTAGATAAGGCTAAAGAGGTCTTTGTGGCATTTATGGATTTGGAAAAGGCGTATGACAGGGTGGATAGGGGGGCAATGTGGCAGATGTTGCAAGTGTATGGTGTAGGAGGTAGGTTACTGAAAGCAGTGAAGAGTTTTTACGAGGATAGTGAGGCTCAAGTTAGAGTATGTAGGAAAGAGGGAAATTTTTTCCCAGTAAAAGTAGGCCTTAGACAAGGATGTGTGATGTCACCGTGGTTGTTTAATATATTTATAGATGGGGTTGTAAGAGAAGTAAATGCGAGGGTCTTGGCAAGAGGCGTGGAGTTAAAAGATAAAGAATCACACACAAAGTGGGAGTTGTCACAGCTGCTCTTTGCTGATGACACTGTGCTCTTGGGAGATTCTGAAGAGAAGTTGCAGAGATTGGTGGATGAATTTGGTAGGGTGTGCAAAAGAAGAAAATTAAAGGTGAATACAGGAAAGAGTAAGGTTATGAGGATAACAAAAAGATTAGGTGATGAAAGATTGAATATCAGATTGGAGGGAGAGAGTATGGAGGAGGTGAACGTATTCAGATATTTGGGAGTGGACGTGTCAGCGGATGGGTCTATGAAAGATGAGGTGAATCATAGAATTGATGAGGGAAAAAGAGTGAGTGGTGCACTTAGGAGTCTGTGGAGACAAAGAACTTTGTCCTTGGAGGCAAAGAGGGGAATGTATGAGAGTATAGTTTTACCAACGCTCTTATATGGGTGTGAAGCGTGGGTGATGAATGTTGCAGCGAGGAGAAGGCTGGAGGCAGTGGAGATGTCATGTCTGAGGGCAATGTGTGGTGTGAATATAATGCAGAGAATTCGTAGTTTGGAAGTTAGGAGGAGGTGCAGGATTACCAAAACTGTTGTCCAGAGGGCTGAGGAAGGGTTGCTGAGGTGGTTCGGACATGTAGAGAGAATGGAGCGAAACAGAATGACTTCAAGAGTGTATCAGTCTGTAGTGGAAGGAAGGCGGGGTAGGGGTCGGCCTAGGAAGGGTTGGAGGGAGGGGGTAAAGGAGGTTTTGTGTGCGAGGGGCTTGGACTTCCAGCAGGCATGCGTGAGCGTGTTTGATAGGAGTGAATGGAGACAAATGGTTTTTAATACTTGACGTGCTGTTGGAGTGTGAGCAAAGTAACATTTATGAAGGGATTCAGGGAAACCGGCAGGCCGGACTTGAGTCCTGGAGATGGGAAGTACAGTGCCTGCACTCTGAAGGATGGGTGTTAATGTTGCAGTTTAAAAACTGTAGTGTAAAGCACCCTTCTGGCAAGACAGTGATGGAGTGAATGATGGTGAAAGTTTTTCTTTTTCGGACCACCCTGCCTTGGTGGGAATCGGCCAGTGTGTTAATAAATAAAAATATTATATATATACATGTATTGGCAGTTTGGAGGGATGTGTTGTGTATCTTTATACGTATATGCTTCTAAACTGTTGTATTCTGAGCACCTCTGCAAAAACAGTGATAATGTGTGAGTGTGGTGAAAGTGTTGAATGATGATGAAAGTATTTTCTTTTTGGGGATTTTCTTTCTTTTTTGGGTCACCCTGCCTCGGTGGGAGACGGCCGACTTGTTGAATATATATATATATATATATATATATATATATATATATATATATATATATATATATATATATATATATATATATATATATGCAAAACAACCACATATATATATATATATATATATATATATATATATATATATATATATATATATATATATATATATATATATATATATATATATATATATATGTGTGTGTGTATGTGTGTGTGTGTGTGTGTGTGTGTGTGCACTCCCGTACATATACGTGTTGTGCCCCGTTTATGAGACCCAATGTTATATTTAAATACTGTAAGAGTGTAAGGTAACTCTCACTTAATATTATATCGCGAATATTTTCATTAATAGCTAAAATGACGTTATTTAGCTTTATATTATTATTTTCTCATCAGTTATCATTATTAATAACAAAAAAGGCACAATACCGTGATATTATTATTATTATTATTATTATTATTATTATTATTATTATTATTATTATTATTATTATTATTATTATTATTAGCTATGTAAATAGGCAGGATGTGTTTCTTTTGTTAAATGAGGAGAACAACAAACTACTGACGGTGGGAAACAATCATGTTAGTTAGTTTTGGGTCGAGCTCACTGCTGACTGACGGAGGGATGTGTTGTGTATCTTTATACGTATATGCTTCTAAACTGTTGTATTCTGAGCACCTCTGCAAAAACAGTGATAATGTGTGAGTGTGGTGAAAGTGTTGAATGATGATGAAAGTATTTTCTTTTTGGGGATTTTCTTTCTTTTTTGGGTCACCCTGCCTCGGTGGGAGACGGCCGACTTGTTGACTATATATATATATATATATATATATATATATATATATATATATATATATATATATATATATATATAAATATATATATATATATATATATATATATATATATATATATATATATATATATATATATATATGCAAAACAACCACATATATATATATATATATATATATATATATATATATATATATATATATATATATATATATATATATATATATATATATATATATATATATATGTGTGTGTATGTGTGTGTGTGTGTGTGTGTGTGTGTGCACTCCCGTACATATACGTGTTGTGCCCCGTTTATGAGACCCAATGTTATATTTAAATACTGTAAGAGTGTAAGGTAACTCTCACTTAATATTATATCGCGAATATTTTCATTAATAGCTAAAATGACGTTATTTAGCTTTATATTATTATTTTCTCATCAGTTATCATTATTAATAACAAAAAAGGCACAATACCGTGATATTATTATTATTATTATTATTATTATTATTATTATTATTATTATTATTATTATTATTATTATTATTATTATTATTATTATTATTATTATTAGCTATGTAAATAGGCAGGATGTGTTTCTTTTGTTAAATGAGGAGAACAACAAACTACTGACGGTGGGAAACAATCATGTTAGTTAGTTTTGGGTCGAGCTCACTGCTGACTGAATCACGAGTCACGTGATATTAGGTTAGTGGACTTGGATTCAGGGAGTCTTGTCCAGCCCTGAACACAGTAAACATCTCTCTCTCCTCTGGTTGTCTGGTAAGTTTCAAGTTTCTTTAAGAAACTGTGTCATTGGTGACTCCTGGTTTACTCTGTGTATTGGTGGGAAAAAAAGAGCTATTAATAGACTTGGTCATTTGCACTGTGTCTTAAGGTGTATGTCTTTCAGACATTCTAAGTATGTCTATTTCCTTAACTATAGAACATAGATCCTATTTCTGAGTACAACTACGCTAAGACGTAGATTGTAATAATCTGTGACCATAACTATGGGACTTTCTATAAAAAATCCCATAGTTATGGTCACTACATTCAGTTCATTGATCTTGACATAGAAGTGACAGTGTTATGTAAACTCTTAATTTGACTTTGGGATTTAAGATCACTGTTTGACTATATCGTAAGATCCGTCCTTATATTGATACTGTGTTACTTCCATTGAAATTATGTATTTATAACCTCTATGCAAATTCATGCCTTTAAAAGTTACCTTAAAGTAAGATATTTACGAAGACAATCGTAAATCTTGTACCTTCAGTAATAAGGTATCTTGAGTACTCTTCTATATAAATTAATAAGAGAAGAAAGTATTGTCTTAAATAACTTTAACATTAGAGATCGTTAATTTTATATTTGTTGGATTTTTGTTTCCTAGTTAAAATTAAACCTTTATCACTATAGTGATTTTCTTAAAGGATAACTTGGCCAGACATTGTTCCAGTGTCTTGTTAAAAGAAAGTGGCGATCTTAATTACAGGTCAGTTGCTTAAGGAGATTCCTTCCAGAACTCCTTGGAATAATCTACTAGCGTTACAAAAAAGACCTTACTCGTAACAATATGCATACATACACGTTTGAATAAGGTGTCTTGACTTATGACTATACACGGGCTCCACGCGAGGTTTTGGTGTTATAGCTAAATCATCGGCTGACAGTACTGTAAACTGGGGCTGAGGCCTCAGAGATGTGTACGGCAAATGAGAGAGAGTATACAGGTACAATGCAAAGTGAATACGGATTTAATGCATTTTTGTTAATAATAAGAAGAAAAAGAAGAAACACACATAAGATGACATTGTAATTAATATAGTTTAATAGGTCAGTGAAACATTAATGTCCCTCTATACTCTGAGCACGAGACCAATAACTTTAAGATAGGTGCATCGCGATGATCAAGCCTTGCTTAGACTGTCACTTATAAAAATAGGAAATTCCTCATACACAAGTCAGAATAAAACACAGGCTACGACTCCTAGCTTGTAAGTACGTTACTTATTCCTCTAATTTCACTACAGATATTATATAGGTTTGTTAAATTATCATTAATTCTTGATGAGAATTTTGGTGAGTAAATACAACCATTAGAACGTTGAAGGTACTGACTGGTCAAGGGTATTTTTTTGATAGTAAAGAGACTACCATCTCTCCCGTCAAACTTCACACGAAAACCAAAATACGATCTTCCCTTAGTTTGCTTCAGAAAGACCAGGATGTTTAGAGAACCAAAGATGGAATTGATATCGCCTTCGGTGTATCAATTACATGGGCAGAAATGTACAGCTTCTATTTCGGCGTGTCCTTCATAGATGAAAGGCGTTGCCAAATAAACTCAACCTTCGAGGCAAAATTAAAAATAAAATCTAAACCATATTTCGCCTGGACGAAGAAATCTGGGATAATGGAATTTCTCTCCCTCTCTTAATTTGCTCGCCAGTCTTTATTTTTAAGAAGAGCTAAATCCTTTTGGGCTATTCACTGCAAGGAGCTGTGGAAGCTTAATTTTCCTCCGATCGGCATTCAAGAGACAAACACGAGATTCTGGTAGCCCGGTCTTCCCTCTTGCTAGCCATCTTAATTGTCATGTTTGTAATGTGCTCACTGAGTGTCGGTGTCTCGCTCGCCGCAGCGTCTGTTATAAAAGAGTGTCCATTAATTAGGGGAAGACGTATCGGGGTTTGGCCTTATAAGTCAGTGTTATGTGTTGACAGAAAGATTTCCTTAACCAGACTGAGGGCGCGTGCTGGTATTTCCAATTATTTCCAAATTGCCTTGTAAATTTCAAATATAATTTGCTTGTCAATCAGCGAGAAATAGCGGGGTGATGCGGATTAATTTTCCACCTCATACTGACCCTGATTTTTAACGCTCTACGAGGTTTTATGTGTTGGAAATATCGGAGGAGTTTGCCTGATATAAAATGGCGTAGTTTGAGTTGGATAGGGAGGTCGAAATAGGCAAATATAGACAAATAGGTACAAATATAAACAGATGTATATACATATATAAAACAGACACGCGATTGGTGGTGGGAAAGCGGCTTTGCTGCACATCCATTATGCTATTAAACCATACCACGGGCGGGGATAGAACCCGCGATCAGAGTTTCAAAACTCCAGACCGTCGCGTTAGCCACTGGACCAGCTAGCTAACGTGACGGTTTGGAGTTTTGAGACTCTCTGATCGCGGGTTCTATCCCCATCCGTGGTACGGTTTGTTTGCAATCGTGTCATTACGATTTCGTGAGACACATAGTGTACTCGTAGTCACCTGTACTTCGTGAGTCATTATGCTATTATGCGTGTTGCATTATCCACTGCATGTGATAAGAAAATGTATGTAATATATATATATATATATATATATATATATATATATATATATATATGTCGTGCCGAATAGGCAGAACTTGCGATCTTGGCTTAAATAGCAACGCTCATCTTGCCATATAGGGCAAGCTAAAATTTGAGTATGCAATAATTTCGCCAAAATCATTCTGAACCTAAGGAAACAAATAGATTTCACTGTGTTTGTTTAGTTTTAAATTACTGTAAACTAATCTAAAATATATTTAGTTGGGTTAGGCTAAAATAAATTGTTCTTGTTATAATGTTAGGTAAGTTTTCTAAGATTCTTTTGGTGCAAAATTAAAAATTTTTACATTAACATTAATGAAAAAAATATATCTTTAAACGTATAAGAGAAAATTTCAGAAAGGACTTAATTTTAAATGAGTTCTTGCTAATTGACCAGTTTTACATATTCGGCACGACATATATATATATATATATATTTATATATTTATATATTATATATATATATGTGTGTGTGTGTACATCCATACATTTGGAATACCGTTAATTAAAAAACTAATAAATCGCACAATGTGTTTTTATTGTTAAAACGAGATATGATAAACGCGTTGCTTTCACTGCTTTGCTCGTCTTCCGGGACACTTGGTCTCCATACTATCCTGGGAAAGAGTGAGTCTCGTACTGACGGGAGACGTGCAAGAAGAATTCAACAATTCGATAATGCTAATGGGATGAACGAAATGATGGAAGGTGGCAAAAGAAATGAAGTCATGTCGCAAACTTGTTGGACCAACTGAAATATTGACGTGAATTTACTGGAGGAAACAATAGTAAATAACACTGGTCTAAAAAGAAAAATGCTTCGAAATAAAACCAGTCGTTCTTTACTCGCACTAGATCACTGAATACGAGAAAGTGCTCAAAATTGCAAATTGGCTCTATCTAAAAAGATGTGGACTTAGGCTGGCTGCTGATATCTTTGACCTGGGAAGGGAGGAAGATAAATAAACTGTGCAGGAGAAAGACTCTTGACTCACTCACCACGAATATGTTTAAACTATTTATACAGAAAGAATTAAAAGGCACAATACCGTGACTGGAACCATACACAAATAACCTGCAAGTAGAAGAGAGGAGCTTACGAAGACGTTTCGGTCCGACTTGGTCTATTTACAAGACCGATAAAAACGTTGTCATAAGCTACCCTCTCTCCTATGAGCTGGTTATTTGTGTTCTATTTATACTGTTTCCTATAACCACAATGCATAACTGTTTAACAAAAATGCATGTTATTTTCTTTAGCCAGCCACTCGATCGTTATTTTGGTCACATTCGATATTAAACAGAGTAATGATATTCTTAGTTTTTCAAGCGGAAAGCCTCGGTCATATGACCAAAAGCTCCAGTGGCGGGTCATCACATGGTTAAGACCCGCGTCAGGAAGCAACTGCCTTGTAACCTCGCCTCACCTCACCTCACCTCAACTCACCTCTCAAAAACCACAAAGTTACTTTTTACCCAGAAGCACAAAAGTGATTAATGTTTATAAACCAGTGTTATGAAAGTTAAATTACATGAGAACGTAAGAAAGGAACACTATAGCAGGCCTACTGACCCAATCTGGTCAGGTCCAACTCGCATCCACTCGTGTATTTACAAAAGAACATAAAGGAGGAACACTGAAGTAGGCCTGTTGGCCCACACTGGGCAGATCCTTCACAAATTCAACCAACTCACGAATTCCCAAGTGTTATATAACCCACTACGGATTAACGAATTTAGTAAAAAAAAAAAATGCTGTGTAGGTAAGGCATGGAACAAGAAGTTAGTAACTTTTATCTGAGAAATTTTAATGGTTCCGGGGAGCATCGCCCCCCGCGGGCCGGTCACAGAGCAGGTCTAAATTATAAGTGGCTGTCAAGAAAGCAGAAAGACCCTAGTGAAAGCTGAAATGCGGAGACTCTTTAGACAGGGAGATCCTATTGTGGGCGAAATGTCCCTATATAGGTGAAACGTGCTATAAAATAAGTGATTTCTGAATAAAGTGTTTTCGAACTGTCAGGATACAAGTACACGTTCATGTGTTTGTGTACCAGTCATGTGCACTGTGTCGAAGCTTCTGTGTGCACCAGTCTTGGCCTAAACCTGTAGGGGTCATTTAGTGACGGGTGATTCGGAGGCAATCAGGTTTGATCCGAGGAAGGGAAAGATAGCTCCAATTTCTTGGATCAGCAGCATCTCTTGCGTTAGTTTGCATCTGATTTAACTTTAAACCCGCGTGGGCCATTCATCGCAAGAAATAATTTGCAAATTCCGGTGAATAATGTAATTCAGGATTTACAAATTTAATGTACAAGAGGAATTAGCTAAAACATTGGAGATTCCTTATGAGTTATTTATCGAGGTAATATTGAGCTAATTAGCAAGCCAAGTTTGTAGAGAATCGTGAAAGTTTAGCTAAGAAATGCATAAAGTTAGCTGAATATTATTGCAGGATAGCGAGGCAATTTGCTATGATAGCGAGGTGGTGCGCTATGGTAGCAAAATATTACCTATGACCAGTTTCGAGAGTTTTCCTACTCCTGGAGTCCAGCCCAGGGCCAGCCCAGGGCCAGGCCAGGGCCAGGCCAGGGCCAGGCCAGGGCCAGGCCAGGGCCAGGTCTTCCTGTTGACTGAGAAATGGTCTGGTAGTACCGACAAGATGTGGAAAAAGACACTTAAGTACAGTTCAGGATGTTCCTGCTGTCGGCCCACTGGCCCACGCATTCGGCACAGCCTGGTTGATCAAGCACGCCGCGGAGCTAGTGATTTAGCTTTTAGAAGTTTTTCTATACTTATTCCAGCAATATTGCAATATTTCAGATATCTGCTGGTAACAGATTGAAAAGTCCAAGTCCACAGATGGTGATGCAGAATTTCCGTAACGTGCTGATGGATCCCCTACTAGGTTTATTGTAGAATTCCACCCATAGCCTTGACTCCATTAAGTTATGGTAGTGAGTAGACATGGGAATAGGCCCTCCAGTATCTTTCATGTGTATATTTTTGTGTGTCTATCATCTTCTCTACAGATAGAACATTTCCAGTTCTATGAGGTGTTTCCAGCAGATTAAATGCTTTAGTGGCTCTTTGTGGGCGGTAAACGCTCTCTGTATTTTTTCCAGTTGTGCTGTCTAACCCTTAAACAGGGCTGTCAACACTCAGCGGTACTCAAAAGAAGAGAGCACACTATGATTTGAATAGTGTTACTAGTAGCAATATTTATCCCGTTTTGAAAGCTCTCATTATCTACCCTATCATTTTCCTTGCATTTACAGCATTTGTTTTATTGCGCTCTTTAGTTGTAACTAAGAGTTTTTACATGTTTTATTCGTTTTACTGGGTGACCCGTATATGTTTTGTAGCGCTCCCCTTTTGAGTTCCTCATTTACCAATATCTGAGCAAATGGAATTTGTTTCCACTGAACATTATTAAGGGAGAGTTGGTGAGGCAGGAATTGACAGTGAGTTGGTAAGGGAGGATTTGACAGAGTTGGTAGGGGAGGATAGAGGAAGAGAGGAGGAGTGGTACCGAAGGAATGTTGGGACCGAAGTAGACAAATGGGAAAGGGCAAAGATGGGAATAAATTGTTAAATTTTGGCACAAACGGAGATCTGTGCGTCCAAGAAAGTGGACGTGGTAAATTCCCACATCCCATTAACGATGGGAACCCCCCCCCATGTCCTTATAACGATGGGAAAACACCCATGTCCCAGTAACAACGAGAGGCAGGAAGGATAAGGATGGTGTATGTTCCAATTAAAAGAGGAAACTTCAGTAGACGCTTCGGTCTGTTCTGAGCCTTTATAAAATCACATTTAAGAATCTCCTAATTGAGAATTAATGGTAAATTATTCCAGACACAGTATTGCAGTTAATTGCTCCTTATTTTGGGACAAATGCTGGTAAATGGTTCACATACAGGAAATATTCCTCTGATAGACTGAGCAGGAAAGGTTAGGTTAGGTAAGATTCGTCAGGAAACAAAATAAGTAACTCCTGATATGGGCTACATGATGAACCGGCACCGAAATTTTTGCTCATTAGACGGAAGCCTTCCGCCCCTTTAAAAATGACAGATATCAAGTGGAAAGCAAAGGAAATACGGTGCAGTAGCGTTGTGGTCAGGGAAAACTTGAATGACTGTGTCAAGCGAGACGTAAAGGCAGAAATAACAGACGTGATTATTTTAAAGTACGTAAAAGATTAGAAGATTAGAATGATACCGTTTGTTGGTTGATTCGTTATGGTTAAAGACTAACGAAAACACGAGGTTCATTGGTACCATACTCCACCTGTGCACCACTAATCAGCAATAATGTGAACCCTAAAATGGGTTTAAGTTTATATTGTACATATCCCTTGTCACCATGGGATACTTCGGGAACAGAACAGGCTTCTAAAAACGAAAATGTAAGCATGGTGATCATTTTTAATTTCAACGAAATTTATTGGCGTGCAATGTTGGAGTCATGAAGTCTTGGTACTCCTTAGAAGTGACCCAGAACTGCTTTTAAAAACCTTTTTCTCTGATTCATCTAACGAGACGGAAGAATCTGTGTGATTTGGTCGTGGCAAATATGGAATTCCCACGAATATAATCATGCCACATACTCTACCACGAAGGTAGATCATGGAAGAGTGATCACAAATCATTTTGATTCAATAAATTTTGATTTTTTAATAATAATATCACAGCAAATGATCCAGATTTTTGCTCAGCAGGCTACAGGGGATTAATACAAATCAAATAATTACTGCTAACTGAGGTAACCTATCTAGAGATTTTTGTTTGTAGATGGATGGTTCAGAGAACCGACATGTTGATAAATTAGACACATGTGCAACTCTTGGGTATTTTTATTGAGGAAACGTTTCGCCACACAGTGGCTTCATCAGTCCATACATAGGAGAAACTTGAAGAACAGGAGGAGAATGAGGTAATCAGTCCCTCAACCTTGAGTCGATGTGTTCAGTCCATCAATCTTGATGGACTGAACACATCGACTCAAGGTTGAGGGACTGATTACCTCATTCTCCTCCTGTTCTTCAAGTTTCTCCTATGTATGGACTGATGAAGCCACTGTGTGGCGAAACGTTTCCTCAATAAAGATACCCAAGAGTTGCACATGTGTCTAATTTATCAGAAATTTTTGTGATGGAAACTTGTCAAACTCGTGTAGTAGACAGCCAGGAGTGAATTTAAAATAAGTAACTTTGCAAAGTTAGCTAGAACTGAATATATTCCTCGTAGGGGAAATCAGAACAAGATAATAATCACCCTGAATCTACAACTTAATCAATAAAAAAAAAGACAAATATTTTATAGATAAGAGCACAGGTATTGACAGGCTCATCAAGAATGGAGAGAATGAACCAATATAATAATAATAATAATAATAATAATAATAATAATAATAATAATATTTATTTCTACGTGTATAACGTATACAGCCCTAGCTGACATGCCTTATAGGAAGCCCCTTGTTATGCAGAACATTTCGGGTAAATGAGGTTAATTTTGTTCACACACCCAGGTACATATTTTACTGATAGGTGAACATGGACAGCAGGAGTCTTAAAGAAACACATCCTAACGTTTCATCCCTTACAGGGGATCGAACCACGGACCTCAGTGTGTGAAGAGAGAGCGTTGCCTACCAGGAGACGGGACACCTCTCTCTCTCTCTCTCTCTCTCTCTCTCTCTCTCTCTCTCTCTCTATGTGTGAGTATTTCAGGAAAAAGAAAAGTTAATTTAAATTTAATTCAGTACAAACATTGATAATGAGAGAAATACGTTGCATTTTGTACGCATGTTTCCTATCTGTTCCCGAGCAGGAAAATAAAAATGAAATGCTAGAAATTAGAATAAATAAAGGATATTTGAAAAATCAGTATAAGCAGCATCACAATCCTCAACATGATTCTCTAACACGTAGACAAATTAAAACTCATTATAATCAGAGTTTGATCAACGAGTCTCAACACTGTTTCACGAAGAGTTGTTTTTGCCCCCCAAAATGCAATTTTTTTTTTACACTGAGGGTTTAGCTCTTTCTATGATTATATTAAGAATTATACACTAATGTATTTAAAGAAACTAAGCAATACTATGCGGGTTATGGCATAGATTTAGAAGACGTGTCGTCTACTAGGGGCTTCATCGAGAGAGATCCGCGAGGTGTGGAGCGACTGTAACAATATATTCTCTCGACACTATCAAGTTGTCTTTTCTTCTCTTAATAAATCTAGTAGCAATATTGTCATCCTTTCATTCTCTCACGTTTCTTGTTTATGTACTGGCTGATAGTCTCTGCTGGAGAAAATATCTAAATATAATGCCATAACCAGCATGTAAATGTTCCCCCTTTTTTTTTTTACTTGATTTTTGATATTTTGGCCAATGTTAGAGAGTTCGATAGGCTTTATCCGGGCTTTAGCAGGATCTTTGGTGAGGCACAACGTAAGAGACTGATACAAAAATAAAAAGTGACACACAGTTTTACATTATAAGTATGTTTCTGTATTTATTGAAATCAGGCATATCCGATCGATAAATAGCAGAGGTTACGTAAAATGAAAGAAATCAGAATGGAGAGCAGTCACAAGCAGCTTTCCACTTGGGTCAGTGCTGGGGGTCAGTCGCTCGAAATCATCCAAGACGAAAGAATAAATAAAGAAATAACTACGATCGCTGACAACGCAAAAAAAAAAAAAGCGTTCAGAAAACTAATTTCTGACAGGTACACCAGGGAGCTTCAGAATGATTAATAAGGTCGAGACGCAGGTCACTGTGGATAAATGGAAATGACTAAACCTGCGGAAAGAAAATATTTGCGGTAATTAGGAACTTATAGCGTTTGATTGAATTGGATTCGAAAAAGACTTAGGAATTGTAATTAGCAGATATCTGAACGTAAGGAAAGAGTATACAAACATTCGCAATAAGGTAGCGATGAATGATGTTCAGTAACACACGTGTGCAACGCCTGGATGTTCTTCTAATGAAAACGTTTCGCCTGCCAGTGCCTTCATCAGTTCAGTGCAGAAGTTATTTGAAGTTGTTGAAACTGCAGACAGTAGAAGACAAGGTAATCAGTCCCCACCTAGGCTTCAGATTCATCAAGACTGCGGTGGTGAACGCCTTCATCTAGGCAGAGGGACTGATTACCTCGTCTTCTACTGTCTCCAGTTTTAACACTCTCAAATAACCTTTGTATTGAGCTGATAAAGCCCACTGACTGACGAAACGTCTTCAGAATAAAGATACCCAAGTGTCGTACTTGTCTTATTTATCATTCGCAATAAGATTAAAAGACTTCTTGATTTCATATGAAGAGAAATTATCATCATTCTTGATTTCATATGAAGAGAAATTATCATCATTCTTGATTTCATATGAAGAGAAATTATCATCATTCTTGATTTCATATGAAGAGAAATTATCATCATTCTTGATTTCATGTGAAGAGAAATTATCATCATTCTTGATTTCATATGAAGAGAAATTATCATCATTCTTGATTTCATTTGAAGAGAAATTATCATCATTCTTGATTTCATATGAAGAGAAATTATCATCATTCTTGATTTCATATGAAGAGAAATTATCATCATTCTTGATTTCATATGAAGAGAAATTATCATCATTCTTGATTTCATATGAAGAGAAATTATCATCATTCTTGATTTCATATGAAGAGAAATTATCATCATTCTTGATTTCATATGAAGAGAAATTATCATCATTCTTGATTTCATATGAAGAGAAATTATCATCATTCTTGATTTCATATGAAGAGAAATTATCATCATTCTTGATTTCATATGAAGAGAAATTATCATCATTCTTGATTTCATATGAAGAGAAATTATCATCATTCTTGATTTCATATGAAGAGAAATTATCAACAGAGGTCGTTAGTAAGACCCAATTTAGAGTGGCACAATTATTCTATACATAATGTTGTACATTCTTATGTCTCCGCTATAAAGTTAATCGGCAGTTTCAGAAATCTTTCCAGTGATCTAGCATTTATATTGAATTCCTGCTTTTCTCGGCACTCATGGCTTCTTGAGTCCTGAAGTCACTCATGCGGAAATGTTCCCTCCATTACAAAGTGGAGAGCGAAACGTTGCCACAGCAATAAAATGCCACATCAATTGCATCTGTGTCCTGTTACCGACTAAGTTGACAGGTAAGACACATGTGCAACACTAGGAGTCTTTAAAAACGAAACATTTCTCCTGCGCTGCAGGCTTCATTAATCTAAAACAGACAAGATACACAATCCTGGAGACATCAGCTCAAACGGAAGACGAACTAAACAAAGTGTAAAGGAAGTTTAGGACAGTTTACATCAAATTGCCTCTCTACTCCATCGGGATGTGGAGAAGAATTCTTCCTCCTTAAGCCGTGCGTGTCGTATGAGGAGACTAAAATGCCTAAATCCCTTTTCCCTGTATAAATTATTAAATGTACAAAGAAGAAAGGCTTTTTTTCCTTCTTTCTCGGGTAACCTGCCTCGGTGGGAGACGGCCAGTGTGTTTAAATTATACGTCTCTACATCGTCCACTTTGTCTTCCATCAGGGCTAAAATCTCCTGATGTATCATCTTTGTATTCGACTGATGAATCCTGCAGGAGAGGCGAAACGTTTCCTCAGTAAATGTCTTGAACTTAGTGTATGTACTTGTGTCTACAAACTGTTGGTACCACCATACCTTTCCAGTCAGTCAGGGCCAGTAGGCCTACTGCAGTGTTACCTAACTACCTGGTACCCAGGTAACCTCCGCTATGGTCCCAGGACAGAAACGTTTCCATTAAGTATGTCCTAAAGTGATTACATTCTGTGCTTTTTCCACTGGGAGTGGGTGGGTGAAGCCTCCCATGGTTAACTAAGTCTACTGAAGTGCTTCTTCATTCACGGGGGGAGTTGAATGATAGTTCTAGGCCTTTCATGTTGCAGTAAACACGAGCAATGTTGCAACATTGCAAACGCTTGATATGTTGATTGCAACAACGAAAGGCCTAGAGCTATCATTCAACTCTCCCTGTGGTTGTTTTGCATCTTGTATCTCTTGTTCGCGAATTTTGCAAATTTTGCATAATTATATATATATATATATATATATATATATATATATATATATATATATATATATATATATATATATATATATATATATGTATTATTGCAACCACGAACAAGTGGTATTTAATCAATAACAACACTGCGACTCGCCGAGTATTCGAACCGGTGTTGTTTTAGCCCGGATCATGGTGAGCGAAAATTCCACGACTCTCTAACCCACGGAACCATACAATCATTGGTAGGACTGTATGGTCCCGTGGGTTCGAGTCTCGTGGAATTTTCCCTCACCATGAGAAGGGCTAAAACAACCCGGGTTCGAATCCTCGGCTAGTCGCAGTGTTGTTATTGATTAAATACCATATATATATATATATATATATATATATATATATATATATATATATATATATATATATATATATATATATATATATTAGTATATATGTCGTCCAAATAGGTAAAACTTGCGATTTTGTCTTAAATAGTAACGCTCTTCTTGCCGAATGAGGCAAACAAAAATTTGTGTATGCAATAATTTCGCAAAACTCATTCTGAAACTAACGAGAAATTTATATTTCATTGTGTCTGTTTATTATAAAATTAGCTTTAACTTATCTAAAATATGTTTAGTTGAATTAAGCTAAATTAAATTGCGCTTGTTATAATAAAGTTAGGTAAGTTTTCTAAGGTGCTTTTGGCACAAAATTATTAATTTTTAGATTAAAGATATATTTTTTCATTTATGTTAAAGGTATAACAGAAAACTTTAGAAATGACTTAATTTTAATGAACTCTTGCTAATTAATGCTTGCTAAATTAAACTTGCTTATTAAACCAACAAACTGACTGAAGAAGGAAGGGACTCTGGGAGGAAACACGAAAAATGGAATAAAAAATAAGAGTAAGGGATAAAACTGAAAAAAAAAGTTAGAGAAAGAGAGAGAGAGAGAGATAGAGATGAAAACAAAGTAAGGGAAGAAAGAAAAAGAAATGTAACAAATATTGGAAAGGGTATCGGGGAAAAGAATAAATAAATAAGAGACATTAATAGAGGCAAAATGTGAAAATACGGGAATGGATAGGGATACAGAAGAAACGTAAGATAAAGGCATTTAAAGAAAAGCACGAATGAAAATAAATAAATAAAAGACGGAAATGAGTAAGTACAGACAAACGAAAAAAAGAAACTTAAAACCGAGGGAAGGAAGGAGGAGCATAAGAGAGAAAGGGAAGGAGAAGGGAAAGTGATAAAATACAGCGAACATCCCACAGATTAAACAAGAGATAGCCACAATGGGAGGGGAAGATAGCGAGTGTCCTCAGGACGCGCAGGAAACACTTTAATGTTCCGAGGAATGAGTGAGTTGGTGTCGTGAGAGTGAACGTGAGGGAGTAAGGTATCCCTGAGTGGGAAGCGATGGAAGGGGGGAATGGAAGGGGAAAGGAGAGCGTCTCAAGAGAGAGATAGAAGGAAGCGGTAAATGTCACGGTGTTATGAATGCGAGAGGGAGGGTAATAAATGTCTGAAACAGGCGGACTGAACGAGCAGTTGCCGGAGAGAGAGAGAGAGAGAGAGAGAGAGAGAGAGAGAGAGAGAGAGAGAGAGAGAGAGAATGGTCATTGTTATTTACAGGGAAGCGCTAAACCCGTAGGGGTTATGCAGGCGCCTGGGAAACAAGAGGAAAGGAAGCTGAAATTCGGTCCAATTCCTTGGATCAAGAGCCCTTCATTAACGTCAAGGAACTTCTCTTGAAGAGGGATGTACAGGGAGAGAGAGAGAGAAGGGCTTTTGTAGTGGGACGAAGTGTGCGATGGTGTATAATGGAAGAGGGGGTTATTGTGGTGGCATCGTGGCAGTGGTGGTGGTCCAGTGGGAGAGGGGTAGTGGTTGCATTCCAGAAAATGTGTGTATGGGGGTAGAGGTAGTGGTGGCGAGGGAGGGGGTCAGAAGTGGCGGCGTTCCACCAAGCGATGATGATGGCTAAGAGAGTAGTGATGGTGGTGGTGGTGATCGAAGGTATGGGTAGGGATGGACGGAGCAGTAAATATCAGTGACCTAGTTGGTTAATTAATGTTGAAGGCAGTGGCGTTCCATAGGGTTAGTTGCTGGTGGCTGTTGCATTCCGGGCAGCAGAGGTGGGGGCGATGTCAGTGACATGTTTTATTCTGAAATTTAAACCAATGTGGAAATATTCACGCTGACAGAAACCACCCCTGCGGCCCGATCTGGGACCGAGCCGCGAGGGCGGTGATTTAAACCAATGACAAGACAGGTCTCTCTCTCCATGGACTTGTGAGCAGTAGTCACTTTGTATCTTCCCCACCTCGTGATGGTGACCCAGTCTAAGAAATTATTAGTGATGACTAGAGTGGATCTCAGAGTAGAGATTGATGTCTGGTAAACTCACACTGAGGTAGACCACCTCAGTGTGAGCTGAGGTATTCACCTGGGATGCACACTTTACAGTGTATGCCCTGATTATTATAATCAAGGGGAAAATGCTAAACTGTATTCCCTGTGATATGCACCTCAGTGTATGTATATATTGAGAGATGCACCTTAGTGTATATATATATATATATATATATATATATATATATATACTGATATATACACTTCAGTGTATATACTCTGAGATACATACCTCCCAGTGTATATGCACTATTACATATACACCTCTCATTGTATATACACTTTAGAGTGAGTAGTGTTGACTCAAAGGCAGCCACAGTATTGTTAAGCAGGTACCCACGGTGTGATAAAGCAGGTACCCACGGTGTGATTAAGCAGGTACCCACGGTGTGGTAAAGCAGGTACCCATGGTGTGGTAAAGCAGGTACCCACGGTGTGGTTAAGCAGGTACCCACGGTGTGGTTAAGCAGGCACCCACGGTGTGGTTAAGCAGGTACCCACGGTGTGGTTAAGCAGGTACCCACGGTGTGGTTAAGCAGGTACCCACGGTGTGGTTAAGCAGGTACCCACGATCTGGTTAATCTACCACAGCGTCTCAATACCAGAGGTCCCGGTGTATATTTTTCCCTTTATTTTTTCAGTTTAAATCAACTTTAGTATTATAAATATATATTTTTTCATTTTTTTTTGTATATTTTTATTTTTACTTTTCAAAATTATTTTAAGTATAAAATTCCCTGTTCTGTAGAATTTATAAGAAATATTAACCACATATTAGACGTAAAATGATTTTTTTTCTCCCTTTAAATTCCAAAATGTTTCAACAATTTTCTTATATTCAAGGTACACAATTTTTCAATTTCTATCCGTGATTGATAGTTTAAATTAGCAAGATCCAGTTTATTGAGTCGACAATACCAATAATTTTCGTCTTAAGGTAATTCCCTCCCCCCCCCCCATCTGATAATTAGTGAAAAAATTATTTGAAAAAGTTGTAATATAATTTTTATATTTTTATGTGAAATTTTCTTTGTTTTCATTATTGTTTATAATGCTGAATATCTGTAGAGATTACATTACATGTTAAATAATTATTCTCTCAATGCAATTAGTACACAACACCTGATAAGACATGATTTAATTTTCAGTTCAAGGTCGTAAAAATAGACATGTGTAACAAATCATCCTTTTATTTTTGTCATTATTTGATTTTATAAAAATACCCGTTATTACTCATGACTTGAGCTCAATATAACAGCTAATATTATCACACTTTGGCCAGGGATATCACGATTTATACATAAAAGAGTTATTTATATTACATTATGTACAAGTTCAGACAGCAAATGGGTATGAGTGCACTACACAAGCTACAGGTAAGAGGATCAGCCAGGTTGCTACAGCAAAGGCCGGGTTGTGAAGGCACTAGACCACCTCCCACTCTAGTGTTGACTAGACACAAACATATGACGTTCGCTCTCTTTTTTTTCTCTCTCTTTGCTTTCCTACGCTACACACTTCTCTCGTCCTCGCGGAATCACAGTCAACAAGGGGTCTCTAACACGCACCTTAACAATAAGATATAATATATATATATATATGTAATTTCAAGGAATTTAATGTATATTTATATGAAATAGGACGCACTGACTGCTGGCTGGTCGAATGTTTGTAAGGTGGTACCAGAGAGGGGCCGTCGCTGTTGACTACTACAGTGCAGCTCCTGAGGGAGATACTGGCGTCGCTCCAGCTGTTGCTGCTGCTGTCGGAGGTGGTGGTGGAGGGTGTGCACCGACGGCAGCGTGGACGGCGGCAGCGCCGGCGTCGTCTCGTCGATAGAGGCGTAGATGTGAGAATTACGGGCGGCGGCATAGTCGATGGACATGTAAGAGTGGTTGAGACTAGGGGCGAGGCTGGACTGGGCAGTCTCCACGCTGACGAAGGTCTTGTCGAGCTCACCTGGGTCACTGTTTATGGACGGCTGTGTCTGGTGGTAATGGTGTTGCTGATGGTAATGAGAGACTGGGGTCTTGATTGCGTTAGTGAGCACCATACTGGGTACCAGCTGACCCTGTTTATTGAGGGTGTGGGATGGGGTCAAAACAGGCACACTGTTTCTCATGATGTAGTTGGTGTCAGTGATGTAGCACTGCTGGTTCTTATTGCCCCCGCCTGGCAGAGCAGCGTGCAGCTTGCTCCAGAAGGACTTGTCGTCGTATTTAAGCTTAGTGGCACTTTTCACAATGGCTGCGAGGTCAGAGTCCATGTCACTCTCGCTCACTTCACCACACATTACGGCAATCACACGATTTTTAAGGCTTTTCAGTGCCTCCAAATGAGCCGCTTTAAAGGAAAATTTACACCAGTCATGATCAACAAAGTTTTTAGTAAGGACTAGAATGATCTTCTGACTCGACTCTATAGAATGAACAATAAAATCCCCCACATATGTACCAACAGTCTGATAGTCTCTGGAGGCAAGGCACAATTTATAGGAGGGGTCACCGTTCTCAAGTTCTGAGGCGAACACTTCCGTGACAAACGGAGCGTCCATTTCGCTATAGCTGACGAAGGCGTCGTAGATGATGTTCCTCTCTTCCTCCTTGGCTGGTGCAGGTTGCGAGGGAAAGCACTTCAAGCCACACTTTTTAGAGACACTAGCTTGCAGGCGCACCCTGAACACAGCGAACACTACGCCAAGCACCAACACGACGAAGAAGATGCCGAGTGTGATCAACACCGGCTGCAGGAAGTCGTTTTCCAATTTCTCTTGCACA
This sequence comes from Cherax quadricarinatus, assembly GCF_038502225.1. Taxonomy (NCBI): domain Eukaryota; kingdom Metazoa; phylum Arthropoda; class Malacostraca; order Decapoda; family Parastacidae; genus Cherax; species Cherax quadricarinatus. The sequence continues at coordinate 8,757,527 of NC_091292.1, forward strand.
ATGGACGTTGCCACGAAGTTCTCACAGGAGTACGAGCTCTCCAGGACATAGGGACCAGGGTCACCTGACGCATTGGAGACACAAAATATCGTCTTGGCATCCTTGACTACGTCAGTTTCACGGATGAGCCAGTTCTTGAAGTCAACCATGTACTGGCAGTGGCACGACCATAGGTTGACACCAAGAGTTATGTCTTTCAGGCCCTTGTTGAGTTTCAAGTGCCAAACAGGAAAATCAAACAGAAAATTTCCGTCAAGTCTGATGACTTCAAGTGATTTTAACCCCGCGAAAGTTGCATTATTAATCACCTTCAGCCGATTATTTTGGAGGTACAGCTCACGAAGATGCTCAAGATGTTCGAACTCATAGCCCTCGAGTTCAACCAACATGTTGTCGTGAAGATGTAGCTGTTTTAGAGACGAAAGACCGTGGAAAGTCCTGTTCTGGATTCTTTCAATACGGGAACTATTGAGATAGAGAGCCATCATGTTCTTACGGCCGATGAGCTGGTGGGCATCGAGGACAGGCATCTCGTTATTGTCCATGAACACGACCGTAGCGTCCATGGGGATGTCGTCAGGGAGTTGGTGATGATTTCGGGCAGAACAGTCGACAATGTTGGTTGCCCACGTCTCATCATGGTAGCATGAACAGCCTTGAGGACACGTCATTTGGCAGTCACAAGCAATAAAATCACAGCACTGACAAAGAGCAAAACAGTGGGAGGTGTAAGGGCAAAGGAACTGAGAAGGCTGAGTCTCCAGAAATGGAACCCGGTTCTCCTCAGATCGCGGGTAAGGAAGCGTGCAAATCACCTTGTCGAGGTCCATAACTCTTGGGTGTTGCCTCAGCCCACTGATCTGGTGCACACGGTGCATCCACTCCATGTTGCAGTCACAGAAGATGGGGTTGCCACCGATGTAGAACTCTGGAAGGTCACGGTCGCCGGGAACAGGGGGAAGGCTGATGGAATTAAGGTCAAGTTTACTGAGAAGGTTATCAAACAAATCCACCATGGAAAGGTTATTCTTCTCAGCAAATGTGCCAGCACCAATGCGTGTAATTCTGTTGCTATTAACAAACAACAGTTCAACACTATTTGGCACCGAAGCACCAATCAAAGTTTCTAATTGATTATGACTCGCATCAAGGGTCCGCAGTTCTAATTTGCCCTCCAGACTGAAATAATTACCTAAATCACCAATTCGGTTATTGTGAAGGTCGAGGTACTGGAGCTGATTAGGAATAAGAGCATAATCGAACCAGGTTATTCTGTTGTCAGACACATTGAGCCACAGTAAATTTGGTAGAGATGCAAATAACCCGTTAATGTCACTCATCTTGTTACCGTCCATCCTCAGTAGCTTGAGACCAGTGTTGGTGTCAAACACTCCGTGGGGCACAGACCCCAACTCGTTCCGGGAAAGATCAAGAACTTCTAGGTCTGTCAGGCCAGCCAGACAACTCTTACATAACCCTCGCAAAAGGTTATTGGACAAGTCGAGATGACGGAGTACTGAGAGGCTGGTGAGGTCATCTTGCATCACGCTGGCTAGCTGGTTGTGGCTTATTCTGAGAGTTCGCAGCGACACAGCCTCACGCACGGCCTCTGGGATCTCACGAAGGAAGTTGTACTCTAGTCGGAGATCGCGGAGGTTAGTGCAGTTGTCGAAGGCCTCGGACGCGATTTTGGAGATGTTGTTATGAGAGACGGAGAGAGATGACAACACATGCAAACCAGAGAGGCTGCGTGTCTCGACAACCAAAAGATGGTTGTAGCTCAGATCCAATCGGTGAAGATTGGCAAGCGGGGAAAAAGTCATGTCACTCACTACGGTCAAGTCGTTATGGCTCAGGTCGAGTACCTGCAGTGTTGACAGGTCACGGAACATGTCAAGAGTGACCTGTGTGAGGCGGTTGTTGCTGAGGCTGAGCACCACCAGCCGCAGGAGACCTCGGAAGGTATCCCCCGTCACCCATTCCGACGTGAGCTGGTTGTGTGACATATCCAAGACTGTGAGCTGACTCAGGGCCGAGAAGAGCCCCGGAGCAAGCACACTCACACTGTTGTTCTGTATGTAGAGCTCCGTCAGGCCCAAGGTTTCGTTGAACACCTCCGGTGGGAGCGCCACCAACCGGTTGCTGGAAATATTGAGCACATTGAGGGAGGTGAGCCCCAGGAAGGCGCCGTCGGCCAGCATGGAGACGTCGTTGTATTGGAGATACAACTCCCGAAGCGACTGCAGCCCGGCCAAGCCAGACTCAGGCAACACAACCAGGTCGTTGCCAGAGAGATCGAGAGTGACTAGGTGTGCCCCGCAGCCCCCGGTCACGCCTACCTCAGACACATCCTGAAGGCGGTTTCCAGTAACGTTGAGATGACGAAGTGCAGGCAAGGGGCAGAACACACGCTCGGGCAAATTCCAGATGTTGTTTTGGCCCAAGTCGAGTCGTTCCAGGTGGGGCATGCCGACCAGACTGTCGGGAGTCAGTTCCAAAGCCATAGCGCTCCAGTCACTGTTGTGGGTCCTCACTGTTAGTCGCTTCATGGCATCCAGGCCCAGGAAGGCTCCAGGAGGAAGGTTTGTCAGCTTGCAGAACTCGATAACAATGGTATCCAGGTTGTAAAGGCGCTGGAACATCCGCGGCTGGAGGGAGGACTGGAAGAATAACACATCACTGCAGAGGATTTCCAGCTCAGAAATATGCTCACTTTGCGAAATCGTAAAGTTACTACCAGATATATCACTGCCAATGGTCCTCAGACTGCAGGAAAGAGCCACTTCCTCCCGCTCAGAGTCGCGCAATGTCCACTCACAGTTTTCGGGAGCATTGTACACAAATGCCACAGAACGTGCTACAAAAACACTTGCAAACACGTATAATGCCACAGTAAACATCATTTTGATGGTGGGTGATGGGCTGCACATGTGCACAAGGGTTCGTGTAAGTTTTAT
>NC_091292.1:8765483-8775483 GCF_038502225.1 Cherax quadricarinatus
TCTCTCTCTCTCTCTCTCTCTCTCTCTCTCTCTCTCTCTCTCTCTCTCTCTCTCTCTTTCTCTCTAATATACTGATTTTGTTACGTTTTGCAAAATTGGTTTCACGACGAATTCATTATTTTATATGAAGGCATAGTGACTAACCTACGTTGTCAATGAAACCGTTTTCCACTGGACAATGTGCCTGATTTTCGTTGTCAAAGTTATTGATACAAGTTTTCAAAATGATTATAATATATATATATATATATATTATATATATATATATATATATATATATATATATATATATATATATATATGTATTGTTAAAAACAGAAGTAATTTTATTTCTGAAAGTGCTTTTTACCTACTTCTGTTAACGTAATCGTCCATCGTTGTCAAAACATATTTTTTTTTTTTGCATTGCAAAATTTATTAGAACTACGTTTTCAGCTTTTTGTCACTCGTTGCTAGCTCAATCCTCGTGAAGCTGTCAAGATGACTGATTTTTGACGTTTGTCAAACTGGTATTATCATTCGTAATAACATTAGTCGCTGTCAAATTGATGCTACCAGCTCCTGTCAATTTCCTCTCGGTATCACTTGTCTGGGACTCCTAGGCTCGACCTGGCAAATGTTGACTTGATCCGGAACTTTGTAGTACCCACACTCAGTGGCCAGGCTTCAAACACCTTTTATTGTACAGCAATAAAGGAATGGAATGGAACAGACTGTCTGCACATGTCAAAGCCAATCATAGCATGAGCCAGTTCAAGAAGAGAGCCAAAGGTTCCTAATGAACGTAGTGACAGAGAGGAGAATAATTTTATATATTTTCAGCTAACACACATGTAAGTATAAATACCTCGTTTTACCTTATTCCTAGTATATCTCCTATATAGTATAATAATAAGATATTATCTCCTTTATAGTATAATAATAATAAGGTATTAAAAGAACCACAATTGAAATAAGTCACTTTAGACAGACTTTTTTGGGTTATCCCAGGTTCTGTACACATATGCTGCTATGTATGATATTCTGTGTAACTGTATTTGTGTATACCTGAATAAACTTACATACTTCCAGGCGTTGAAGCGCTTTTCTCCGGTGGCTTATACGGTGCGGCGCAGTCTGGAGACTAAAAGAAAAACATACACGTTGCAAACAAGTTTTTATCAGGGCAACGTTTCGCTCTGTGTAAGGTTTTATCGTGATTTGATAGAGCTCTACACAGAGAGGGGAAATGTCGTCCCGATAAAAATTTCTTTTGTTACTTGTGTTTTTGTTATCGAGTGGTGTCGGATGCTTCTCTCAGCTGTTGTCAGTCGTTCCAGGTTGGCCGCAGCATTGTCAGGCTGACTGGTGTCAAAAGGTGTCACTAAAAGCCCTTTCACCCATTGTCAATGACATTTGTTAATTACCATCATCATGGGGAAGCTCAAAACATGGGACAGTTAGCGCCTGAAGGAGGGGAAGAAATCGGGTTTTAGCCAAGGGAAGGGAAGCTCAAGTTCCTTGGATTAAGAGCCCTTCACCGGCATCAAGGCACCTAGCCTAAAAAAAGAAGTCACAAACAACGTCTTTGATTATTATTATTATTTGAGGTGAAAGCGGTAAATCCGTATGGAACACGAAGGGTTTCCGAACACCCTCAGCCCCCTTTCAAAGAGGCGCCTTGATGTTAGTGAAGGGCTCTTGATTCAAGAAATTAAAGCTCCCTTTTCATTCCTCAAAACAAAACTTCATTACCGCTCATTCCCCGAGCCCAGTATGACCCACATGGTTTCAGCGCATTCCCGTGAGACCTGAACATAATTGAACAACCCCCATCCATTCCTCTATTCAATCAACAGCTTAGCCCCAATTCTACCTCCACCCCCACCCGATATCCTTTCTCAAGTAGTTGATGAACCATTACTATAATAATAATAATAATAATAATAATAATAATAATAATAATAATAGTAATAATTTTTATTTCTGTAAGTACAACGTAGACAAGCCTAGCTGACTTCAATGACACTACTATAAACAAAGTCCCTTGTTATGTAGAGGATTTCGGGCAAATTAGGTCAGATTTGTCCCTAAGATGCGATCTACACCCATCGACTATCACACTGAAATACTTGACGCTATCCTTACTGCCTTACTGGCCCTTCAAGGAAGGTTCCTTGATGCTGGTGAGGGGCTCTTGATCTAGGGAACTGGATCTGTGCTAAAGTTCCCTGAGTTAAACCTGAATACCTTCCATCCCTCCCCCAAGCACTGTATAATCCTATGGGTTTAGTGCTTCCCCCTTGATTATAATAATAATAATAATAATAATAACTGCCTTACTGGACTCTCCCAGCTCTGTCTGACAGATTTCGACACCTTACATGAGCCCCCATCCTACGTAGTGGAATAAAAATAGGGTAGCACCACGATACAGATGTATCTAGGTTTGTTGGAAAAAAAAAAAAACCTCTTCGACCGTCTCTCTCCCTACCCAGGAAATAATGAAACAAAATTTCAAGGATGGAATTTGTCCAAATGCCGCAATTTGGCCCACGTCCACCGTATGAATGTGCTCGGAGAATGTCGTTTAAGTGGAGGCCCTTGAAGACGCGAATCCTCGGGAGCACCTAAGTGGCATAGATTTATTCCACCAGCATTTTTCTTACTCTTCCAATACCATATGTGTTACAGTTTCAGATGGAGTTATTTTTTTTTTCACCGTTCCAGTAGCATTTGTATTAGCGTTTCAGGAAACACTTTTTTTTTGTTACTGTTGCAGTAGCATTTGTGTTACCATTTCAATTTGTATTTGATTTACGGATTTTTAAGTTACTTTTCCATCAGTATTTAAACATACACAAGCCCTGAGGCACAGGAAATAAGAAATTAATATTAGTAGTGCGTAAGAACAACATTTTTCGTAAATAAGTGTGATGAATTGATGGAGGGAGAGAGATAGAGAAGAGAGAGAAATGGAGGAATTGAGGGAGAGATAAAGGGAGTGATAAAAAAGAAATAATTGGGTGATGGAGAGAGTAAGTGGTAAGATGTGAGAAGCATAGAAAAGAGTAAGGAGGTAAAGAAAGCAAGAGAGAGAGAGAGAGAGAGAGAGAGAGAGAGAGAGACGAGACGAGACACTTGTATAAAAACCCTCCGCACCACGGTCTGATCAAGATATATAAATACAGACGCCATTAACTTCCCAAGTGAGCTGCACCATTAAGCTCCATAATTATCCACAGTGTCAGTGTTAGTCCCCAGGTGTTTACACTTAGAGTCTCGTAACACCGAACTCGCGCAGTCAGCAGTCAGCATTTTGATGTGGGAATTAAAATCTGTTTTACATTGACTATCTTAGTTTCGCAGCCTCCTTCCCCAACACGCACACACACACACACACACACACACACACACACACACACACACACACACACACACACACACACACACACACACACACACGATGTAGTGGAGGCAGGATCCATTCACAGCTTTAAGCAGAGGTATGATAAAGCTAATGGTTCAGGGAGAGTGACCCAGTAGCGGCCAGTGAAGAGGCGTGGCCAGGAGCTATGACTCGACCCCTGCAACCACAACTAGGTGAGTATAACTAGGTGAGTACACACACACACACACACACACACACACACACATACAAACACATTAAATTCTACTTGACACACAATCGAAAGAGTCTGGTTTCGACTCCTGGGTAGGGCGAGAAGCATAAATATGGGTCCTTAACACTCGCTGCCACTGTGTACCCTGGCAGTACATGGGTATCTGGGTGTTTGTATATCGTTGAGGGTAGCGCCTTGGGATAGTTAAATACTGATAATGAGGAAGACTGGACTCTCTTACTCTCACTTTATCTCTCTCTCTCTCTTTCTCTCTCTCTCTCTCTCTCTCTCTCTCTCTCTCTCTCTCTCTCTCTCTCTCTCTCTCTCTCTCTCTCTCTCTCTCTCTCTCTCTCTCTCTCTCTCTCTCTCTGTGTGTGGGTATGTTTTGTGTATATGTGGCAGAACACGAATTATAAGAATGAAAATAAATTACTTGTATGCACTATATAATAGCACAAACGAACCCATATAGAAAAAATGAAACATAAAATAGGAGAAGCACTCACTATTTCGCCCCACCACCGCTACCATCTTCAGCAGAGGCAAGTTGAAATGTACTGAACGTTTTTATCATCTATTTCCTCTATCTGAATTCGCGCTCGTCATTAACCCGTATTTATCGCACTGGCCTGTGCCACATTCACATATCTATTAAGACTATATGCAGTCTATAAGTATTCTACTAAAATAAACCATTACTGTAATATATTTGTTGATGGTTTACGAGAAAAATAATAACTAAGAAGGTGAGTGACTTAGATGCTCTTCCGACAGTATTTAAGAGACTAACTTGTGTTGATGATTGTATTGTATCTAGGGAGAGTAAGAAGACTTTTCGCAAGTGTTGGTGAGGGGGAAGAGTGAGGGGGGAAAAGAGACGTTATGTAAATGAGAGAGAGAGAGAGAAAGAGTGGTGAAAGCGTAGAAAGAGGAAGATATGGGAAGAAAAAGAGAGAGAGAGAATGAAAAAATCTTGTTAAAAAATAACGATGTTTTAATATTTCGCCACACACACACACACACACACACACACACACACACACACACACACACACACACACACACACACACACACACACACACACACACACACACACACACACACACACACACACACTCACACACACACACTCACACACACACACTCACACTCACTCACACTCACACACACTCACACACACACTCACACACACACACACACACACACACACACACACACACACACACACACACACACACACACACACACACTATATATATATATATATATATATATATATATATATATGTCGTGCCGAATATGTAAAACTGGTCAATTAGCAAGAACTCATTTAAAATTAAGTCCTTTCTAAAATATTCTCTTATACGTTTAAAGATATATTTTTTTTCATTAATGTTGATGTAAAAAATTATAATTTTGCACCAAAAGGAACTTAGAAAACTTACCTAACCTTATTATAACAAGAACAATTTATTTTAGCCTAACCCAACTAAATATATTTTAGATTTGTTTACAATAATTTAATATTAAACAAACACAGTGAAATATATTTTTTTTCGTTAGGTTCAGAATGATTTTGGCGAAATTATTGCATACACAAATTTTAACTTGTCCTATATGGCAAGATAAGCGTTGCTATTTAAGCCAAGATCGCAAGTTCTGCCTATTCAACATTGACATATATATATATATATATAGATATATATATATATATATATATATATATATATATATATATATATATATATATATATATATAATTAGTACAGATTAATAGAATTGTATATATGGCAGAGTATTATAAATCGATTAAAACTCTCTCGAATAAATTCCAGTCACCTTTTTCTCTCAATTTTTATTATTCCCCTCTTTCCCCTACTTATCACTCCTTCCCTTTATCTCCCTTTCCTTCCTCTCAACTTCCGTCCCTTGTTTTCTCCCTCCATTTCCACTCCCCTCCGTTTTCCATTTTCCCTCCCTTCATCTTCACTCCTTCCTTCCCTCCATCTTTCATCCCTCCCTCCCTGTTTCCTTTATCTTCTCTTCCTCGCTCCCTCTTGACCTCCATTCCTCCCTGTCTTCCTCTACTCCGCCTTAAGTCAGCAAATAGTGGAACAGACAACACTAGAAAACACCCTTAACCTTATATTCACGAATAATGATCTGGTATGGAATATAATGGAGCCGAAAACAATAAATTCAGATCACAACCTAATCAACGTTCAGACCTGCATGCACAAGCGTCTTGAGAAGCAAAACACAAAAGGTCATGAGGGTGTTTTCACCAAATTCAACTTTAATACCAAGAACATCAACTGGGATCAAATAAATCATGTCCCGAACGAAATATTCTATGAAGATATTTTGGATAACGTGGATCCGAACTATTGCTTAGAGAAGATGAACTAAGGAAATCGAATAGATGTAAGTTAGAGACGATTACCTCTACAGGCGAAGAAGAAGAATCACACAAATTCTCAAGGGCGCTACACAGTCTGAAGTCCGGAAGGGAACCCTGGCTAGAGAAATAAGCAATTAATAGTTATAATCATAACAAATTTCTTAAAGAGGTGGACCGGTAAGCCAATGGAAGGCCTCGGTAAGATGACCAAAAGCTCCACCTGAGGTTCATCTAATGAGTAAGACCCGCGTCAGGAAATATTCGTTCTGTTTCCTGACAACCTTACCTACAGAAACAGCTATTGACAGCATGTCTATGCACTCTGCCCCAGGCCCAGTCTCGTAGAACTCCATATTCATCAAGACTTCCAAAAACCCTCTATCACGCACTTTAAATATTCTATGGAAAATGGCCCTAGAAACGGGGGTCATCCCACAGGTTCGAAGTAACTAACATAACTCCACACCACAAATGTGGCAACGAAGCAATAACAAAGAACTATAGACCGATGGCTCTGACGCCCCACGTTATAAAAATCTTTCCAAGAATTTTATGAAGCAAGATGGCTGACCACATGGATTTATAGCAATTGCACAGCCCAAGACAGCCATGGGTTTAGAGCAAGTTGCTCCTGTCTCTCGTAATTATTGGGCCATTACATGGCCTTAAATGCACTTGGAAAACAAATGAAATGCAGTTGTAGTATACATAAACACTGCAAAAATCTTCGATAAGTGCAATCAGGTGTAATGCTACGCAACATTCATGCTAAAGGAGCAACTTCAGAAGTAGGACGATGGAATTTTAACTTTCTAACAAACAGAACTTAGAGAGTAATAGTAAACAGAGTCAGAGGTTGCTCTATTCCCATATGCTCTATTCATCCTCATATCCGACATAGACAGAGACAAATCACAGAACCGGTACCATTCTCTGCAGATGATTCTGGAACTGGAATGAGAGTGACATCCATTGAGAACACTGTTAATCTTTAAGTGTATATAAGCCAAGTCTTCCAGCGGGCATCAGAAAACAATATAATGTTCACTACGGACAAACTTTAGTTATTCAGTTACACAGCCGGGCTGTGGTTTTGATTTTTGACTGTGTGTGGTTAGCAGAAACAGACCCAGGTCTTGATTCATCAGGAGGTCTAGCCTAGGATCGGACAGTAAGGGCATTGACTCTCTGAAAACATCCTACAGGTATACTTCAGGTATTCCTCTTGTCCTCTTCCCATCTCTCTCACTTTCTCTTTCCGTCCTTTTCTCTCTATATATAATAAGACAGCAAATATATTAAATTTATTTGCAACAGATAAGACAAATGTAGATATAAATCTAACTGCACTCCTGGTAACCTTTTTAGGGCCTAGATCCTAGCATTTGAGTATCCATATGATCTGTCACTACCGTCCACAGTATGGATATGGGGTGCACAATAAACTAGCCGCTTCGGCGAAAACTCTCTCTCTCTCTCTCTCTCTCTCTCTCTCTCTCTCTCTCTCTCTCTCTCTCTCTCTCTCTCTCTCTCTCTCTCTCTCTCTCTCTCTCTCTCTCATCTCTCTATCTTTCTTTTGTTCTCTCTCTTTCTCTCGCTTTCCTCCTCCTCCTCCTCATGCTCTTCTTCCTCACTCCCTCCCTCACCGCCGCCAACACCAGACACAATAGAGCGTGAGTGGAGCGTCAACATTAAGAGTGGGTAAGAAGGAGCGAGGGTGTGATGGAGAGGGAGGTAAAGAGGGAGTGAAGGAGACGTGGAGATATAGGGAGGGAAGAGGAGGGAGGAAGGCCAGAGGTTAATGGAAGGAGAATATAAGAGTGTGTAAAGGTGAGAGTTGAGAGTTTCGAGAGAGTTTAGAGAGAGAGAGAGGGAGAAACAGAGAGAGGGAGAGAGAAAAAAGAGAGAGAGAGAGAAAAAGATCTAGGCAGGAGAGCTTATACAAAACTCCATCACTGCTACATAACCGCTGCATACCTGCTGCATAACCACTACATAACCACTGCATAACTGCTACATAACCATTCCATAACTGCTACTTAACTGCTGCCTAACTACGTAACTGTTATATAATTACTATATACCTCTTAAATAACTTCAATCTAACTACTCTGTAGTTATCTACTCCCACCATTCCCAGCCCCTTCATTTCCAGCCCTCCCCAGCCCCTTCATTTCCAGCCCTCCCCAGCCCCTTCATTTCCAGCCCTCCCCAGCCCCTCCTTGCTCTTCCTTCAAATTAGATTTGATCCGAGGAAGGGAAGGGTAGATCCAATTCCTCGAATTAAGAGTTTTTCACCATCATCAAGGGACCTCCAATGAACTGACATGAGAGTGGGTACAAATGGCAGGTGTTCAGTCGTGTACCTTGGAACATCTGGCCAGGTGTGGTTAATATAACACACACACACACACACACACACACACACACACACACACACACACACACACACACACACACACACACACACACACACACACACACACACACATCCCTTGAACTAGTGAGCTAACTCACCCAGAAGAAAAATAAATATAAGATTGATTACTCAACAAGAATTACATTATTAAAAATGTTTTTATTATTATTAATATAATTTATTTTTCTTCTGCATTTTCTTCTTTTTTCCTTCTTCTTCTTCTTCTTCTTCTTATTATTATTATTATTATTATTATTATTATTATTATTGTTATTGTTATTGTTATTATTATTGTTATTATTAAAATTAAAAATAATAATAAAACAATAATAATAATAATAATAATAATAATAATAATAATAATAATAATAATAATAATCATGGTGGAACATATTTGATTTGACAGTTTAATTATGGTTCGGATTGTTTGCCAAGAGTTACGTCAACGTTTCGGTCATACAAGCGAGACCGTTTGGTCATACAAGCGAGACCGTTCGGTCATACAAGCGAGACCGTTCGGTCATACAAGCCAGACCTTTTCCCGACCTCCGTGCCCCGCACTGAGCATGTTTGAGTCACACTAAGTCCCCAAGGTTGGAATTTAAGTACTCTAATGTACAAATCCTTCCTTATTCAAATATAAACTACAGTAGCTGGTTGTGTTTTTTGTATGTAATTATTTGAGCGTTTACTATAATTATTTTTGTCTGTAATTACTTTTCAATGTCATTATTATAGACTGCACTTTCAAATGTCCCCGTTTCACATATAGATGTGTAATTTCCAACCTTTCTCTCATATTTTTTCTTCTTGTATTCCAGTTAACGAGTCTGTCTTCTACTGTTCCACTTACGCATCGTAAGTAGTCTGTCTTCATCTTACTCGTGTTTTTTCTGGTCCCCAGTGACACAAGGCCTAATTCTCGCATTCTTTCTTCGTGGCTAATTACCCTCATCTTAAGGGGCTTTTCTTTGCACTCGCTCAAGGTTCACTTTTGCATAGAACAGCTTTCACGACAGTACTTCTTACTCAAGAACGGGTCGCATGTATGAGGTGGTTTTGAATGAGTCTCTCACTCTATGGCTCTTAATGCCAGTATTACATTGGTAAGTTATGAGTGTGCTGCTGGTGTTACTCTGTTTATATGCACCTCTGGAGGAAGTTTTGGGGTAATGGTTACTCCTGAGGCTTTTCCCATTACCCTGCGTCTCTCCTGTATCCTAATCCCAGATGGAGCTCTGTTTTTCGACCTGTCGCCAACAGGATAGGTATGTGGTACATAATGAAGATACTAAATCAAAGCTAACCATACCACGGGCGGGGTTAGAGCCCGCGATCAATCATAAAACTCCAGACCGACGGTTTGGAGTTTTATGACTCTGATCGCGGGTTCTATCCCCGCCCGTGGTATGGTTTGTTTGCAATTGTGTCATTACGATTTCGTGAGTCAACCTAAAACTAACTTTCTCGATCTCCGCTCTTCGTCTCTCAGCTTCGTAAATTGGCTCTTGCTGGGTTAAATATCCCGGTCTTCTTGCAGCTCACTTTTAACCTGTAGATTTTGTATTCGCTTCATT
>NC_091292.1:8777983-8792983 GCF_038502225.1 Cherax quadricarinatus
AGACACGGTACGGTGGCCTGGAGGCGAGACACGGTACGGTGGCCTGGAGGCGGGACACGGTACAGTGGCCTGGAGGCGGGACACGGTACGGTGGCCTGGAGGCGGGACACGGTACGGTGGCCTGGAGGCGAGACACGGTACGGTGGCCTGGAGGCGAGGCACGGTACGGTGGCCTGGAGGCGAGGCACGGTACGGTGGCCTTGAGGCGAGGCACGGTACGGTGGCATTGAGGCGAGGCACGGTACGGTTGCCTTGAGGCGAGGCACGGTACGGTGGCCTGGAGGCGGGACACGGTACGGTGGTCTGGAGGCGGGACACGGTACGGTGGTCTGGAGGCGGGACACGGTACAATAGCCTGAGTAAAAAAAAAGAAAGAGTGTATGTAAGTTTTTTTCTACAAGTGTCTATTTATCTGTTTTCTATTGTCAGATTGTATTAAAAGCAAAATGAAAAAATGAAAAATATATGAACAATGCATTGATTTAGGGAATTGGATCTGTGCTCCAGTTCCCCAAATTAAGCCTGAATGCCTTCCACATCCCCCCCCCCCCAGGCGCTGTATAATCCTCCGGGTTTAGCGCTTCCCCCTTGATTGTAATAATAATAATAATAATGAACAATGCTATACGAAATTATTCATCTTGCCTTGATAATGAAAGATGCGGAATCTGAAGCAACTGCTAATTCCCACTGCTGCCTCGTTCCTTCAAAGTGAGGAGAAAGAAGGCAGGAGACGAAGAGGTCAACAATATCCCGAGAAATCTCTCCATAGTCCCAGTTATACAGACACGATAGCAGCCAGACGAATCCAGATCGAGAAACCACTATGTTATCTTGGACAGACGGTAGGAAGATAATCTGGGAATACATACCTGCGTCCGCAATAAATATCGCATCATGTGACGCGTTATTTAATCATTTTCACAGGGTGAGATAATAATCCAGTTGGCCTGAGTCCAAAGACCTAAAAGCCGAGAGCACACCATGGCTGAAAAGTGACTTCCAGCACAGCAAAATACACAGCAGTGACCTCTAACATTGCAGATGACATCACAGTGACCTGTAGCAGAGCACACAACAGTAACTCTCAGCACAACAAAACACACAAGTGATTTCCAGCACAGCAGAACACTGTGTCCTCCAGCACAGCAAGATTCTTCGTTACCCACAACACAAAACACACATAAATGACGTCCAGCATAGCAGACCTCATAAAAGTGACCTCCAGCAGCACAGCAAAACACACAGCAATGACCTCTAGCACAGCAGAACACACCATAATGACGTCAAACACAGGAGAACACATTACAGTGCCTAATAGCACGGCAGAATAAAAACTCTATCATGGTGAAACACACCGTCGTGGACTCGAATAAATCTAAGCACACAACAGTGACCCCATGCACAGCCTAGCAGCAATCTTTCACAGCAGAGCACAACACACTGACCCCTAACAGAGAAAATAAAGTGGCTTCAAATGCAGCGGAACGCATCACCGTGAACTTGACCACAGTAGAACAGTGACCTCTGACACCGCCGCAGACCAGTGACTTTTAACACGACGGACCACATAGCTGTGAACTTTAACACAGCAGAACACATAACAGGAACTCCCTCTCCCACAAGCAGACTCATCTCAGGGGATAATATAAACAGGGGAAATAATTAGTCTTGGTCGAGCGAAGAGTTATAGAGCCCGAGACAGTGAGTTAAGAGAGGGAGAGGGAAGAGGGAGGGTGTTAAAGACTGGTCCACTACCCTCCCTTACCTCACCGAGCCACTCCCTGACCTTCCTCCTCATTTCTCACATATCTCAATGCTCCCCTCACCTCCCTACTTACCCATCTCACCTACCTCACCACCCTAATTACTTTCCTCCTCACTTCCCCACCTCTGTCACCTACATCACCACTCCATCACCTCCCCCCACCTTCTTCACTTCATCTCCCTCCATATCTCCCTGTCTTTCCTGGGTCAGGACGGTGTTGAGTGGAGAGGACACAGGGGGGTGGGGTTAGGTGGAAAAGTGGAATTGGTGATTTAAAACAAGAGAGGGCGGGAGGATGGGACTCCGGGAGGAAAGTATTGTGGGAAGGAAGGAAGGGAGGGAAATATTGTGAGTAGGCAAAACTTATTAATAATAAAACGGACTGAAGCAACAGATTTTCGCGTTGTCATCAGTGCAATGTGTGTGTGTGTGTGTGTTTGTGTTTGTGTGTGTGTGTGTGTGTGTGTGTGTGTGTGTGTGTGTGTGTGTGTGTGTGTGTGTGTGTGTGTGTGGATGTTTTCGCATTGGTTAAAACAGGATTGGTTGTTTAAATTACTTCTGTCACCAACCAGCGTTCATTACGGTGACAGAAAATTCTCTCTCTTCTCTACACCAAAACTATCGCTGCAACCATACTACCATACTACAACCATCATGCATCAGTCATTACCGCCATCGCCACTACCATCACAACAATCATAACTATCGCTATCGCCACGACCATCACCACAATCATCATTACAACTATCACAACCGTAACTACAACCATCACTACAACCATCTCTACAACCATCTCTACAACCATCACTTTAAACATCATACATCCACCACGAACTCCTATTGCCACTACCATCACCACAACAATAACTATGTACATCCATCACTACAACTATCTTCACTATCACTACAAACATCACTACAACTATTCCAACAATTATCACTACAAACACTATAACCAACGCTATAACCATCACAACAATTACTACAACCTTCGCAACTATCATCACCACAGCCATCACCACAATCCTCATTACAGCTATCACTACAACTCTCACTACAGTAGTCACAACAACCATCGCCACAAAAATCACCACAATAATTTCAATAATTATCATAATCATTTTGCAACCATTAACTCAATACAATCATCAACACAATCATTACAACCATCACAGTCACCACAGACATCACCATAGACAATACAATCGTCACCACAGCCATCACGACAAACATCACAACTCCCACACCCATTACCACAATCGTCACTATTACCACCACAGTCACTATAACCACAAGCCGCAGCTCGTGAAGCCGCAGCTCGTGAAGCCGCAGCTCGTGAAGCCGCAGCTCGTGAAGCCGCAGCTCGAGAAGCCGCAGCTCGTGAAGCCGCAGCTCGTGAATTAGCAGCTCGTGAATTCGCAGCTCGTGAATTCGCAGCTCGTGAAGCCGCAGCTCGAGAAGCCGAAGCTCGTGAAGCCGCAGCTCGAGAAGCCGCAGCTCGTGAAGCCGCAGCTCGTGAAGCCGCAGCTCGTGAATTCGCAGCTCGTGAATTCGCAGCTCGTGAATTCACAGCTCGTGAAGCCGCAGCTCGTGAATTCGCAGCTCGAGAAGCCGCAGCTCGTGAAGCCGCAGCTCGTGAATTCGCAGCTGGTGAATTCGCAGCTGGTGAATTCGCAGCTCGTGAAGCCGCAGCTCGTGAATTCGCAGCTCGAGAAGCCTCAGCTCGTGAATTCGCAGCTCGTGAATTCGCAGCTCGTGAAGCCGCAGCTCGTGAAGCCGCAGCTCGTGAATTCGCAGCTCGTGAATTCGCAGCTCGTGAATTCGCAGCTCGTGAAGCCGCAGCTCGTGAATTCGCAGCTCGTGAATTTGCAGCTCGTGAATTTGCAGCTCGTGAAGCCGCAGCTCGTGAATTCGCAGCTCGTGAATTTGCAGCTCGAGAAGCTGCAGCTCGTGAATTCGCAGCTCGTGAATTTGCAGCTCGAGAAGCTGCAGCTCGTGAATTCGCAGCTCGTGAATTTGCAGCTCGAGAAGCTGCAGCTCGTGAATTCGCAGCTCGTGAATTTGCAGCTCGAGAAGCTGCAGCTCGTGAATTCGCAGCTCGTGAATTTGCAGCTCGTGAATTTGCAGCTCGTGAAGCCGCAGCTCGTGAATTCGCAGCTCGTGAATTCGCAGCTCGTGAATTCGCAGCTCGTGAAGCCGCAGCTCGTGAAGCCGAAGCTCGTGAATTCGCAGCTCGAGAAGCCGCAGCTCGTGAATTCGCAGCTCGTGAATTCACAGCTCGTGAATTCGCAGCTCGTGAATTCGCAGCTCGTGAAGCCGCAGCTCGTGAATTCGCAGCTCGTGAATTCGCAGCTCGTGAATTCGCAGCTCGTGAATTCGCAGCTCGTGAATTCGCAGCTCGTGAAGCCGCAGCTCGAGAAGCTGCAGCTCGTGAATTCGCAGCTCGTGAAGCCGCAGCTCGTGAAGCCGCAGCTCGTGAAGCCGCAGCTCGTGAATTCGCAGCTCGTGAATTCGCAGCTCGTGAAGCCGCAGCTCGAGAAGCTGCAGCTCGAGAAGCCGCAGCTCGTGAAGCCGCAGCTCGTGAAGCCGCAGCTCGTGAAGCCGCAGCTCGTGAATTCGCAGCTCGAGAAGCCGCAGCTCGTGAATTCGCAGCTCATGAATTCGCAGCTCGTGAATTCGCAGCTCGTGAAGCTGCAGCTCGTGAGGCTGCAGCTCGAGAAGCCGCAGCTCGTGAAGCCGCAGCTCATGAATTCGCAGCTCGTGAAGCCGCAGCTCGTGAAATCACATTTCGAAAATCTGTAAAGAGGCGCAGAGCAACTGCTCGTGAAATCGCAGCTCGTGATGCCGCAGCTCGTGAAGCCGAAGGTCGTGAAGCCGAAGGTCGTGAAATCACAGTTCGAAAAATTGTAAAGCCGCACAGAGCAGCTGCTCCTTAAGCGGCAGATTGTGAAGCCGCAGCTTCTGGAGTGTGGACCCACAGCTTGTGAAGCAGCAGCTTGTGAAGCAGCAGCTTGTGAAGCCGCAGCTCGTGAAGCCGCA
The DNA here is from genome assembly GCF_038502225.1 of Cherax quadricarinatus. Lineage (NCBI taxonomy): Eukaryota > Metazoa > Arthropoda > Malacostraca > Decapoda > Parastacidae > Cherax > Cherax quadricarinatus. The sequence continues at coordinate 8,782,791 of NC_091292.1, forward strand.
GCTCGTGAAATCTCATCTCGAAAAACTGTAAAGCCGCGCAGAGCAGCTGCTCCTAAAGCCGCAGCTTTTGAAGCCGCAGCTTGTGAAGCCGAAGCTCGTGGAGGCGCAGCTCGTGAAGCCGCAGCTCGTGAAGCCGCAGCTTGTGAAGCCGCAGCTCGTGAAGCCGCAGCTTGTGAAGTCGCAGCATGTGAATAACCTTGGCTTTGAATAACCCACATGGGTTTATCGCTTCTTTTTAGTATTTAGTAGTTCGATATTATAGGATCTATTTCGTTTTATTTTATTAATAACAATTATTATTATTATTATTATTATTATTATTATTATTATTATTATTATTATTATTATTATTATTAAACATTTACCAACACTGACCGAGGTATTGTGACACGAAAAAAAGGAATTATTATATCATCATTCAGTCTATCATTATTCATTATCTTGCCATAGGCGCGCCGATACTACAGTTCAGATATCCATCAAAACTACAAATATCCCAACCCCCTCCTTCACTGTACTTTCCACATCAAGTCCGGTTAACCGGTTTCCATGAATCCATTTCTTGGATGCAATCACGAAGAAAATTGTAGACTCTATAACCCCACTCGGTACATCATCAGATGCAGCATTCTCCACCTGACCTCAGCATTCTGAACCTGACTATAAATACTCGCATACCTTCCACCCCAGGCAGATCTGTTTGTGACTTGAAAAAGCCCACTGTGTGGGCGAAACGTTGTCAACAAAGGATCACGTTATACTGCATATGTGTTTATATTTCCATTGTGTCGGTATTTTATACCATTTATTTCCATTGTGTCAAACACTGCAGTAGAAATGGATCCTTCACACAGAGTATACCTGGACCTTCTTCTAAAAGCTTACTTCGCAACAGATACAATTTTCTTCGTGATTGCATCCAAGAAATGGTCTTACTAAGATCTACTCCTCCTCAAATAGCCAACATCAAACCTCCTTTCTCCGCTACAGCTCGGACCTACCTTGAAGAGTGTGCAGATGACTTAAACAATGCTACAAAGGAAGCTTTTCTCCAAGCCAGAACACTAGGCACAACACTCCGGGGCAACATGAACAGACATACCGCCGAAATCATTCGCAGCAGAGTTACCACAGCGAATGTTCAACAGAAGATCAGACTTGCTAGGAAACTACAAACACTCTGCGAAAATAGTAATTGGAAAAGTTTAGGAAGGCCTGAAATTATTCAAAATCTTTCATCTCGTCCACTGTCAACCACAGAAACTGAAGCCCTCAGCTTAGGCCTCAAATTCGCAACAGGAATTACGAAACCAAAACAAGACCTCAATTTCATTGCCAAAAACTGCAGACACAATGACTCTGACTTCCAAAAAGGTTATCTTCAAGGCATCATCTCAGCAGCCATCTCAACACGCAGCTCCCCAGTCATACCTCGACGTTACATCAATGCACTCAAAGGTTTAGCAGAAGACACGACCATCAGGGTCACCACCGCTGATAAAGGAGGTGGTGTTGTTATCATGAACACTGACGATTACAGAAACAAAATGCTCAGTCTACTTAATGACCCAGATACCTACAAACCTCTCACAACTAACCAAGTGGACAACCTTACTAAAACTTTTCTTCAAAGGACTCGCCGCATTCTGAAGGGCTCAGAACAAGGGAAAAAACTTCTGCACACCATGCCCAGCAACCCCAGACCTGCCAGAATGTACGGCCTGCCAAAAACTCACAAGCCTGGTATCCCACTGAGGCCCATATCCTCGGGAATAGGCAGTGCTCCCCACCAGCTCTCAGGAATTCTCGCAAAACACCTCTCTAAACTCTTGGGCACTATCAGTCCAGCACATCTCAAACACTCGGGTGATCTCAATCGCATTCGCAACATCAACATCAGGAACAAGAAACTTTCCAGCCTTGACGTGACTTCCCTATTCACCAAAGTACCTACTACACAAGCCATCGATCTCTTGCGCAGGAAAATTGACGATTCACTTAATCTTCCTATTCCAGCCAGCGATTTCATCGACCTTGTTGAACTATGTGTTGGCTTTACGTGTTTCTCTTTCGAAAATCACCTCTTTCAGCAGACTTTTGGACTACCCATGGATTCGCCACTCAGTGCGGTCCTGGCGAACCTATACATGGAACATCTAGAAGTCGAACGTTTCTCCATCATTATTCCATCGTCTGTCACCTGGCTCCGTTATGTTGACGACATTCTCCTCATAACTCCTAGACGCTTCAACGTCCAAGCTTTCCAAGACAAGCTCAACCAGGTCGAACCTTCAATCCAGTTCACACTTGAAGAAGAAGTCGACGACACTCTTCCTTTCCTTGATCTTCTTCTCTGCAAAGCTGACCACGAACTTCGTTTTAAAGTCTATCGAAAACCCACCAACCAAAACGATCTTCTCCACTTCTACTCTCGCCACGACACCAAAACTAAACGTGGTGTGATTATAGGCTTCTTCCTGCGTGCACTCAGAATCTGCAGCAATGAGTTCCTTGAGGAAGAATGCACTATAATTGAACAAGTATTTTCTAAACTCCACTATCCTCGTCACTTCATCAGAGACTGCAGACGACGGGCATTAAACATCTTCAACGCACCCAAAGAAGACACTGCCGAGAAGAGATACATAGTCCTCCCCACCAACTCCATTGCCAAACATGTTTCCAACATCTTTTCCAATACCTTATTCCAAGTATCTTCCTCCATAACCACGACCATCAAGGATATTACCAGTGATAGACATGACAAGCTTCCACCCTCTGCAGGGGTATACATAATCCCTTGTAATGACTTCAACAAATTATACGTGGGCGAAACATCAAGGGACCTCCAAACACGTATTTCAGAACACCAATACGCAAGCAGGTCTGACGATACAAGGAATGCCTGTGTACAACACCGTAATTCACACAACCACTTGATAAACTACAGAAACTCAAGACTTATCGCCACAGAAGACAACACTCAATACCGAAGAATCCTGGAATCATCACTTATTTCTATATCCGACAACTTCAACCAGAATAGCTGTAACATAGCTGAACCACTTGCGAAGAAACTTCTTCATCGCTATCCCACATAAGAGCATAGGAATGGAAGAACACTGCAGAAGGTCTGCTCACAAACTTATCCAATCTCCCTTCCAAGCTACCCAAGGTTTTAGACTCTATAACCCCACTCGGTACATCATCAGATGCAGCATTCTCCACCTGACCTCAGCATTCTGAACCTGACTATAAATACTCGCATACCTTCCATCCCAGGTAGATCTGTTTGTGACTTGAAAAAGCCCACTGTGTGGGCGAAACGTTGTCAATAAAGGATCACATTATACTGCATATGTGTTTATATTTCCATTGTGTCGGTATTTTATGCCATTTATTTCCATCGTCTCATATCTATATTGGGCAGGTGATTACGAGTACAGTATGTGTCTCACGAAATCGTAATGACACGATTGCAAACAAACCATACCACGGGTAGGGTTTGAACCCGCAGTCAGAGAGTCTCAAAACTCCAGACCGTCGCGTTAGCCACTGGGCCAGCTAGCTTCAATAAGATTCATCCAACTATATATATTTCTACACCAGTGGCTAACACGACTGTCTGGAATTTTGAAACACACTGATCGCGGGTTAAAACCCCACCCGTGGTAAGGTCAGTATGTGTCCCTAACTGGCCCCCCTCTCTCCCCTTCCTCAGTATCTTAAGTACGCTGCTGACTACATCAAACTACAACTGAGTACCGAATAGCTCAGTAACAACGTATCTGCCTCGCTGCCGAGTGTACCAGAGGGCTCAGGAACACGGTACCTGCCTCACAGATGCTGCAACACGTTATTGTTCTTTATAATAGGAATGAGCGTACGAGTTAATTAAGACAATTTAATTTCTCTCTGTTAAGTTAAACACTTTGTTTTCGCTGTTCTGGGTAACCAGCATAGTCTGTCCCTGACTATTCATGGTGTGCGTGTGTACTCACCTACTCAAACTCAATACCTGGTCAGCAAAGTGGCAGATGCAGTTCAATGTTGATAAATGCAAGGTTCTGAAGCTCGGGAGTGTCTATAACCCTAGCACTTATAAGTTAAATAATGTAGAACTTAGCCATACAGATTGTAAAAAGGACTTGGGGGTTATGGCGAGCAGTAACCTTAAACCAAGACAGCAATGCCTAAGCGTACGTAATAAGGCAAATAGATTATTGGGATTTATATCAAGAAGTGTAAGCAACAGAAGTCCGGAGGTCATACTGCAGCTTTATACATCACTAGTAAGGCCTCACCTAGATTATGCAGCTCAGTTCTGGTCTCCGTATTACAGAATGGACATAAATTCGTTAGAAAACATTCAGCGTAGAATGACTAAATTAATACATAGCATTAGAAATCTTCCTTTTGAAGAAAGATTGAAGACTCTTAAGTTACATTCACTTGTTAGACGAAGAATGAGGGGAGACCTGATCGAAGTGTATAAGTGGAAGGTGGGTATTAATAAAGGAGACATTAATAAGGTCTTGAGGATATCTCTCCAAGAGAGAACTCGCGGTAATGAATTGAAATTAAACAGGTTTAGATTTAGAAAGGACATAGGAAAGTATTGGTTTGGAAATAAGGTAGTTGATGAGTGGAACAGTCTACCTTGTTGGGTAGTTTCAAATTTAGGTTGGATAAATATATGAGTGAGAGGGGTTGGAGTTGAGTGGGACTTGCAAATGAGTGGATAGAGTTATCAGAGCTTATTTCTTGGGTAGCATTAAAATTGGGTTGGGCAAATGTTTTGTTAGTGGGATGGATTGTAAAGGACCTGCCTAGTATGGGCCAACAGGCCTGCTGCAGTGATCCTCCTTTCTTGTGTTCTTATGTACTCACCTAGTTGATAGGTAAGACACATGTGCAACAGTTAGGTATCTTTATTTCGAAACGTTTCGCCTACACAGTAGGCTTCTTCAGTCGAGTACAGAAAAGTTGATAGAAGCAGAAGAGACTTGAAGACGATGTGATCAGTCCATCACCCTTAAAGTTTTGAGGTGGTCAGTCCCTCAGTCTGGAGAAGAGCATTGTTCCATAGTCTGAAACAATATTGTTTCAAACTATAGAACAATGCTCTTCTCCAGACTGAGGGACTGACCACCTCAAAACTTTAAGGGTGATGGACTGATCACATCGTCTTCAAGTCTCTTCTGCTTCTATCAACTTTTCTGTACTCGACTGAAGAAGCCTACTGTGTAGGCGAAACGTTTCGAAATAAAGATACCTAACTGTTGCACATGTGTCTTACCTAACAATCTGTCGGTATTTTATACCATTTTAATGTTCACCTAGTTGAGGTCGCAGGGGTCGAGGCCTAGCTCCTGGCCCCGCGTCTTCACTGGTCGCTCCTAGGTCACTCTCCCTGAACCGTGAGCTTTATCGTACCTCTGGAAATATAAACACATATGCAGTATAATGTGATCCTTTATTGACAACGTTTCACCCACACAGTGGGCTTTTTCAAGTCACACACAGATCTGTGTGTGACTTGAAAAAGCCCACTGTGTGGGTGAAACGTTGTCAATAAAGGATCACATTATACTGCATATGTGTTTATATTTCCACTGTGTCGGTATTTGATACCATTTATTTCCATCATACCTCTGCTTAAAGCTACGTATGGATCCTGCCTCCACTACATCGCTTCCTAAACTATTCCATTTCCTGACTACTCTGTGGTTGAAGAAATACTTCCTAACATCCCTGTGATTCATCGATGTCTTCAACCTCCAACTGTGTCCCCTTGTTGCTGTGTCCATCTCTGGAACATCCTGTCTTTGTCCATCTTGTCAATTCCTCTCAGTATTTTGTATGTAGGTATCACGCCCCCCCCCCCTATCTCTTCTGTCCTTCAGTGTCGTCAGGTCGATTTCCCTTAACCTCTCCTCGTAGGACATACCCCTTAGCTCTGGGACTAGTCTTGTTGCAAACCTTTGCCCTTTCTCTAGTTTCTTTACGTGCTTGGCTAGGTGTGGGTTCCAAACTGGTGCCGCATACTCCAACATGGGCGTAACGTATACGGTGTACAGGGTCCTGAACGATTCCTTATTAAGATGTCGGAATGTTGTTCTTAGGTTTGCTAGGTGCCCATATGTTGCAGCAGTTATTTGAACATTAAAATGGTATAAAATACCGACAGGTTGTTAGGTAAGACACATATGCAACAGTTAGGTATCTTTATTTCGAAACGTTTCGCCTACACAGTAGGCTTCTTCAGTCGAGTACAGAAAAGTTGATAGAAGCAGAAGAGACTTGAAGACGATGTAATCAGTCCATCACCCTTAAAGTTTTGAGGTGGTCAGTCCCTTAGTCTGGAGAAGAGCATTGTTCCATAGTCTGAAACAATATGGAGTTGAAGTGACAGGATGGAGCCTTATATAGCGCCAGGAGGTGAGACGTAGGTCACTAGTAGACCGCAGATGTTGAGAGGTCAGGTCCCTCTCAAATCCAGCCGTTCTCACTAGTAGAGGTTGTCGAAGTAGATTTCAGGTCTGTACCAAGATACCCTTGTGTTGCAGTGTCTGACAGATTGAATATTAAAATGGTATAAAATACCGACTGGTTGTTAGGTAAGACACATATGCAACAGTTAGGTATTTTATACCATTTTAATGTTCAATCTGTCAGACACTGCAACACAAGGGTATCTTGGTACAGACCTGAAATCTACTTCGACAACCTCTACTAGTGAGAACGGCTGGATTTGAGAGGGACCTGACCTCTCAACATCTGCGGTCTACTAGTGACCTACGTCTCACCTCTTGGCGTTATATAAGGCTCCATCCTGTCACTTCAACTCCATATTGTTTCAGACTATGGAACAATGCTCTTCTCCAGACTAAGGGACTGACCACCTCAAAACTTTAAGGGTGATGGACTGATTACATCGTCTTCAAGTCTCTTCTGCTTCTATCAACTTTTCTGTACTCGACTGAAGAAGCCTACTGTGTAGGCGAAACGTTTCGAAATAAAGATACCTAACTGTTGCATATGTGTCTTACCTAACAATGTGCCTGCTGTTATACTCACCCCAAGATCTTTTTCCTTGAGTGAGGTTTGTAGTCTCTGGCCCCCTAGACTGTACTCCGTCTGCGGTCTTCTTTGCCCATCCCCAATCTTCATGACTTTGCACTTGGTGGGGTTGAACTCCAGGAGACAATGCTGGACCAGGTCTGCAGCCTGTCCAGATCCCTTTGTAGTTCTGCCTGGTCTTCGACCGAATGAATTCTTCTCATCAACTTCACGTCATCTGCAAACAGGGACACATCGGAGTCTATTTCCTCCGTCACATCGTTCATAAATACCAGAAACAGCACTGTTCCCAGGACTGACCCATGTGGGACCCCACTTGTCACAGGTGAAGACTCTGACACCTCGCCAAGTACCATGACTCACTGCTGTCTTCGTAACAAGTATTCCTTGATCCAATGTAGTGCCTTCCCTGTTATCCTTGCCTGGTCCTCCAGTTTTTGCACTAATCTCTTGTGTAGAACTGTGCCAAACATCTTCTTACAGCCCAAGAAAATGCAATCTACCCACCCCTCTCTCTCTTGTCTTACCGATGTCACCCTGTCATAGAACTCCAGTAGGTTTGTGACACAGGATTTCCTGTCCCTGAAGACATGTTGGCTGCTGTTGATGAGATAATTCCTTTCTAGGTGTTCCACCACTCTTCTCCTGATAATCTTCTCCATGACTCTGCATACTGTACATGTCAGTGACACTGGTCTGTAGTTTAGTGCTTCATGACTGTCTCATTTTTTAAAAATTGGGACTACATTTGCTGTCTTCCATGCTCCCGGCAATCTCCCTATTTCGGTAGATGTATTCAATATTGTTGTTAAGGGTACACATAGTGCCTCTGCTCCCTCTCTCAGGACCCATGGAGAGATGTTATCCGGCCCCATTGCCTTTGAGGTATCTAGCTCACTCAGAAGCCTCTTCACTTCACACTTGGTTGTGTACCCCACCTCTCTGTCTTTTTTTATTTTTTTTTTTTTTTTTAGTGTGTGTGTGTGTGTGTGTGTGTGTGTGTGTGTGTGTGTGTGTGTGTGTGTGTGTGTGTGTTTGTTAGTTACCATTTTCTTCTAGGCACATGTCGATTAAACACTATTCCTGTTGCATATGCGTGTGAGTGTATGTGTATGTGTATGTACTCACTTATTTGTGGTTCCAGAGGTCGATACTCAGCTCCTGGCTGAGTGTGTGTGTGTGTGTGTGTGTGTGTGTGTGTGTGTGTATGTGTGTGTGTTACCATTCTGTCCTAGGCACATGATTAGACACTAAGCTTGTTGTATATGCGTGATTGTGTACGTGTGTGTACTCACCTAAATGTGGTTGCAGGGGTCGAGACAGACCTATGATATATATATATATATATATGTATATATATATATATATATATATATATATATATATATATATATATATATATATATATATATATATATATATATATATATATATATATATATATATATATATATATATATATATATATATATGTATATGTCGTGCCGAATATGTAAAACTGATCAATTAGCAAGAACTCATTTAAAATTAAGTCTTTTCTATAATTTTCTCTTATACGTTTAAAGATATATTTTTTTCATTAATATTGATGTAAAAATTTATAATTTTGCACCAGAAGGAACTTAGAAAACTTACCTAACCTTATTATAACAAGCGCAATTTATTTTAGCCTAACCCAACTAAATATATTTTAGATTTGTTTACAATAATTTAATACTAAACAAACACATTGAAATATATATTTTTCGTTAGGTTCAGAATGATTTTGGCGAAATTATTGCATACACAATTTTCACTTGTCCTATATGGCAAGATGAGCGTTGCTATTTAAGCCAAGATGGCAAGTTCTGCCTATTCGGCACGACACACACACACATATATATATATATATATATATATATATATATATATATATATATATATATATATATATATATATATATATATATTATATATATATATATATATATATATATATATATATATATGTATATATATATATATATATATATATATATATATATATATATATATATATATATATATATATATATATATATATATATGTCGTGCCGAATAGGCAGAACTTGCCATATTGGCTTAAATAGCAACGATCATTTTGCCATATAGGACAAGCTAAAATTTGTGTATGCAACAATTTCGCCAAAATCATTCTGAACCTAACGAAAAAAATATATTTCACTGTGTTTGTTTAGTATTAAATTATTGTAAACAAATCAAAAATATATTTAGTTGGGTTAGGCTAAAATAAATTGTTCTTGTTATAATAAGGTTAGGTAAGTTTTCTAAGATTCTTTTGGTGCAAAATTAAAAATTTTTACATTAACATTAATCAAAAAAATATATCTTTAAACGTATAAGAGAAAATTATAGAAAGGACTTAAATTTAAATGAGTTCTTGCTAATTGACCAGTTTTACATATTCGGCACGACATATATATATATATATATACATATATATATATATATATATATATATATATATATATATATATATATATATATATATATATATGTATATATATATATATATATATATATATATATATATATATATATATATATATATATATATATATATATATATATATATATATATATTTATTATCACACTGGCCGATTCCCACCAAGGCAGGATGGCCCGAAAAAGAAAAACTTTCACCATCATTCACTCCATCACTGTCTTGCCAGAAGGGTGCTTTACACTACAGTTCTTAAACTGCAACATTAACACCCCTCCTTCAGAGTGCAGGCACTGTAATTCCCATCTCCAGGACTCAAGTACGGCCTGCCGGTTTCCCTGAACCCCTTCATAAATGTTACTTTGCTCACACTCCAACAGCACGTCAAGTATTAAAAACCATTTGTCTCCATTCACTCCTATCAAACACGCTCACGCATGCCTGCTGGAAGTCCAAGCCCCTTGCACACAAAACCTCCTTTAACCCCTCCCTTCAAGCTTTCCTAGGCCGACCCCTACCCCGCCTTCCTTCCACTACAGACTGATACACTCTTGAAGTTATTCTGTTTCGCTCCATTCTCTCCACATGTCCGAACCACCTGAACAACCCTTCCTCAGCCCTCTGGAC
>NC_091292.1:8795483-8797983 GCF_038502225.1 Cherax quadricarinatus
GGCTCAGGTTAGAGTGTGTACAAGAGAGGGAGAATACTTCCCGGTAAAAGTAGGTCTTAGACAGGGATGTGTAATGTCACCATGGTTGCTTAATATAATTATAGATGGGGTTCTAAAAGAAGTAAATGCTAGGGTGTTCGAGTGAGGGGTGGGATTAAATTATTTGGAATCAAATACAAAATGGGAATTGACGCAGTTGCTTTTTGCAAAAGATATTGTGCTTATGTGAGATTCTAAAGAAAAATTGCAAAGGTAAGTGGATGAGTTTGGGAGTGTGTATAAAGGTAGAAAGTTGAATGTGAACATAGGTGAGTAAGGTGATGAGGTTATCAAATGATTTAGATAAAGAAAAAATGGATATCAAATTGGGAAGGAGGAGTATGGAAGAAGTGAATGTTTTCAGATACTTGGGAGTTGACGTGTCGGCGGATGGATTTATGAAGGATGAGGTTAATCATAGAATTGATGAGGGAAAAATGTGAGTGGTGGGTTTAGGTATATGTGGAGACAAAAAACTTTATCTATGTAGGCAAAGAAGGGAATGTATGAAAGTATAGTAGTACCAACACTCTTATATGGGTGTGAAGCTTTGGTTGTGAATGCAGCAGCGAGGAGGCGGTTGGAGGCAGTGGAGATGTCCTGTCTAAGGGCAATGTGTGGTGTAAATATTATGCAGAAAATTCGGAGTGTGGAAATTAGGAGAAGGTGTGGAGTTAATAAAAGTATGAGTCAGAGGACTGAAGAGGGGTTGTTGAGGTGGTTTGGTCATTTAGAGAGAATGGATCAAAGTAGAAAGACATGGAGAGCATTTAAATCTGTAGAGGAAGAAAGGCGGGGTAGGAGTCTTCCTCGAAAAGGTTGGAAGGAAGGGGTAAGGGACGTTTTGTGGGCGAGGGGCTTGGACTTCCAGCAAGCTTGCATGAGCGTGTTCGATAGGAGTGAATGGACACGAATGGTTTTTGGGACCTGACGAGCTGTTGGAGTGTGAGCAGGGCAATATTTAGTGAAGGGGATCAGGGAAACCGGTTATTTTTATATAGCCGGACTTGAGTTCTGGAAATGGGAAGTACAATGCCTGCACTCTAAAGGAGGGGTTTGGGATATTGACAGTTTGGAGGGATATGTTGTGTATCTTAATACGTATATGCTTCTAAACTGAGGTGAAAGTGTTGAATGATGATGAAAGTATTTTCTTGTTGGGGATTTTCTTTCTTTTTGGGTCACCCTGCCTCGGTGGGAGACGGCCGACTTGTTAAATATACATATATATATATATATATATATATATATATATATATATATATATATATATATATATATATATATATATATATATATATATATATATATATATATGATGGAGGAGAGAATAAGCGATCTTGATGTCCATGATGCTTTGTATCTCCTCACAAGGTGTCACACTATGCCAAGACTCACTTACTTCCTAAGGTGTACACCCTCTTTTGACAACCCAACACTTGATGAATATGACGCACACCTGAGATCAACTTTTAAGAAGGCACAGAACCTGTCACTAGAGGATGAGCAATGGGATCAGGCAACCCTCCCAGTGCGACTGGGAGGTATAGGGGTGCGCAAAGCAACGCATGTTGCTTTACCTGCTTTTCTGTCGTCGTGTTTGGCTTCCAGTGCATTAGTCAAGAAGATAGTACCCGAACGCTTGAGAGACGTGGTAGGAGCTCAAGACCCCACCCCAGGTTTACTGAAGCAGCGATTCGGTGGGACACCCTTACAGACTCCTTCAGTAGACCAGCTCCTCCCAAACAGCACAAACAGTCCCACTGGGACAAACCGATCATGGAAAAAATCGCCAACACAATGCTCTCTAATGCTTCAGGAAAGGACAAAGCTCGTCTCCTGGCAGTGAAGGCACCACACTCTGGAGATTTCCTATTAGCTGTTCCCAATTCCTCCCTGGGCACCCGTCTCGACCCACAGGCCATTTGGATTGGTGTTGCTCTTCGCCTAGCCGCCCCCATCCTCACCGAACATAGGTGTATTTGCGGCATGGCGACAGCTGATCAATTCGGACTTCATGGTCTTGTGTGTCATACAGCAGAAGGGAAGTATGCCAGACATGAGGAGGTCAATGACATCATAAAGAGTAGCCTCGCCACAGCCCGTTGCCCAGCTCAACGGGAACCCCAAGTACAGAGGTCTGATGGAAGTCAAAAGCGTCCTGATGGAGCCACTATGTTACCCTGGAATGATGGAAAGCAGATTGCCTGGGACTACACCTGTGCTGCCACATTGGCAGACACATACTTGCCATACTCCGTAGTGGAAGGGGGTGGAGCTGCCAGCCACAGGGAGACCCAGAAGATCCGAAAATATGAAGACCTTCCCCCTTGCTATAACTTCATTGCAGTAGGGTCGGAGACCCTTGGAGCATGGAGCAAGTGTGCTCTAAAGTTCCTCAAAGAGCTGGGTGAAAAGCTCATCATAGAAACCAAGGACCACAGGGCGACCAGCTTCCTCT
>NC_091292.1:8800483-8845483 GCF_038502225.1 Cherax quadricarinatus
AGGCATGTGTGTGTGCAATCACATAGGTGGGCTTACCTATCTAGGTTTGCCGGGGTCGATCCACAGCACTTGGATTCTCTTTTAACTCTTGTCGACTGCCTTTATTGATTCCTTATGCTGATGGAAGGTTCGTGTTCCAAGGAATATGAGGTATCTCCGTCCGTTCTTTGGATCAAGTCTGGTGGCCTCCCATTCCCCAGTCACTTCCTCCTTAAAACTATTAAGACTGACACAGGAAGGTGAAACTCACGAGAAAGAAAAAGAAAACTGGCAATCATGCCCGAGTACAAAGTATTTTTGTAACACTTGTATGTTCCATGCGTGTATTGACAGGATGGTAGCTGCTCCCTGGAGGGTTGCTGTTTACCAGCCTTACCAGTGGTGTTGGTGGTTGATTCCTCAACAAAGAACACAGAATCTCTTGACTCGGGTCTAGAGACACTGAAGCTAACTTTCTTTATTCACCTCATTGCATATACAATTGATCATAATATATTAGTGTATCCTAAGATAAAATTACGGTGGTTTCCCAGTCTATGGCAGGACGGTGACACCTTCCTGGATGGCTTCATACTTAAATAACAGGACGGAAGTGGCTATGGGAAAGAGGTAATTGGCCAGCCCTTTGCTCTGAGCTCGCCACCACCAATTGGAACGCTCTTCTCCAAGGGAATGTTGACAACCAAGTGAAAGCCTTCACTGGACACATCCTTAATCTACAACAAGAACACATTCCTCACCGGCAATATGTGACAAAGCCTACAGATCAGCCTTGGTTTGGCTTTCGTTGTAAAAAGGCTGCTACTACTAAATACAAAACATGGCGAAGGTATAAGAGACATCCTACCACCTATAACAGGAACTTGCACAGGCAAGCCTGTAGGCATATGGGTGACGTTCAAAAGTGGGCCATTGCTAAATGGGAGGTGGACACAAAAAGAAAGCTAGCATCAGGTAGGGTAGGCTCCAAAACCTGGTGGTCCCTGGTCAAGGACAGACAAGGTTATCTGCCTGATGAACTCATTCCACCTGTAAATCGACAGGATGGGACCACCTCTACTAGTAGTCAAGAGAAGGCGGACCTCTTTGCTGAACACTTTGCTACCAAATGCAAGTTTCTGATCCAGCAAGGGACCCTCCTTGGCTAGCTGCAAGAACTGTGTCAAAACTGTCAGTGGTGACAATAAGGCAGGAGGAGGTGCGTTTCTTTCTTAAATCGCTTGACCAAGAAAAGGCTGTGGGCCCAGACAAGTTGAGCCCAAGATTGCTGAGAAGATGTGCAGACCAGCTAGCAGCACCTCTAACTCGCATCTTTCAGCACTGCCTAGTATAGTGTAAATGGCCCCTCTGTGGAAAGAGGCAAATGTAGTCCCTGTTCACAAAAAGAAGTGCAGAGCAGAAATCAGCAACTACAGACCAGTGTCACTCCTGTCAATCACTGGTAAGATCCTTGAGACAATAATCTCAAGACAAATGACAGAGTTTTTTGACTATCACTCACTACTTTGTGATCTTCAATATGGCTTCAGGAAAGGTTACTCTGCTGCTGATCTGTTGTTAAACCTCTCCTCTAAGTGGCACCAGTCACTGGATGAATCCAAAGTCAGCTGTGTGGTAGCACTGGATATTGCTGGCGCTTTCGACCGGGTGTGGCACCAGGGCCTCTTAGCAAAACTTCAAGCACTGGGAATTGCAGGCTCTACGCTATGTCTCCTCAGTGATTACCTTCATGGTAGATCTCTAAGTGTAGTTCTCAATGGAACGGAATCAGCAAGACATCCTATTGGGGCAAGTGTTCCACAAGGAAGCGTGCTGGGACCATTGTTATGGAATGCCTATTTCAACGACCTTCTTCATCTCATCCCAGAATCACGTGCATATGCAGATGACTGTACACTGACATTCACTTATCCAAGAGAAGAAATGCCAGCTGCTCTAAGCTACATCAATCACCAGCTAAGAGCTATATCAGTTTGGGGAAATAGATGGCAAGTAACATTTGCACCTGAGAAAATGCAAATGATGATCGTCTCTAGGGACCATGATGGTAATGCTGGTGCAGTAGTAAGGATGAATGGGAGGGTGTTGGCACCTGGAGAAGAAGTTGATATTCTTGGGGTGAAATTTGACTCCAAACTAACCATGAAGAACCATGTTGTAAATCTAGCAAACAAGGCAGCCAGGAAGCTTACAGCACTTCGCCGTATCTCGCATCTGCTTGACAGTAGGGGTTGCAAGATTCTGTACGAGGCACAAGTACGCTCACACCTTGAGAATGCTCCACTTTCTTGGTTTGCCTGCCCCCCCCCCCTCTCATCTGCGACTGCTTGACAGAGTGGAGAACAGAGCAAGACGTCTCATCTCTCGCCTGGACCCATCTTGTATAGATCTGTCATTTCAGCAGACCCTTCAACACAGGAGGGATGTGGGTGGCCTTACTGTTATGTACAAGGCCAATATTGTCAAAGTACCACACTTGGATCCACTTCGAGGACAGCGTGAAACAAGCTTTTATGCCACAAGACGGGCAGAAAGCAGCAACTTCACTCTGGTTGTACCCTTCTCCAGGACATCACTCCATCTAAGATCATATATACCCAGGGTGACTCGAGTATGGAACACATTCGTACAGCATAATGATGTCAACGAGATAAAGTCAGTTGATCAAATGAAAATGCTGGCCCACAGATGGCTCCAACTTCATCCTGTTCCCTACTTGTATGTCTCATAACAATAAAAATGCTTTCAAATTAGCTGATGTAGGTAACAGCTCTTAGCTTGCCAATAAAGTTAGGAATCCTTAACATGTAAATAGCTTGTCAATAAAACTAGGGATCCTTAACCTTGTCAAACCCTGTGTAAAAAAAAAAAAAAGTATTACCCTGGGTGGTTGTTGACAGTCTGCTACCTGTATGATTAGTGTCCAACTCGTATGGCAATTCACTACCTGTATGACAGGCTTGTCGTGCCTCTATGGCTGCTGTCTACCGCCCTACTAGTACACTCACTGTTTCACCTTTCATATTTAATGTGTGAAATACAATGGGAAGATTACAACTCCTCTTCGCTGATCATCATAAACATTTCCAAAGTTTAATCTCTAACGGTAATTTACGAAGCTTTGATGAGTAGAGGCCTTTTTTCGCATTTCCGTGCAGTATCATATAATGCCATAATTACATTCTAACATGCAATGGAAACATTTTAGAAAATCGTAATGAATTTGTCGTGCTGGTGAGCTTTGTCTATTGATCTATAACTGCAAATAATGGAAGCATTTATTACAAATTTTGCAGGAATACAATTATACGCCGAGAGCAGAGTGCCGTGGTGCTTTATTTTGACTACTCACCGAAATAATGTTATTCTCTTGTTGCTGTTGGCTGTATCACAGGATAATGGAGCGGCGAAATGTGCATATTACTCTCAAAACAATCGTGCTGGGAAAAAATTAAATATTACATGTACATTGTAGAGGATTGTTTTTTGTCATGAAGTGTTAAACCCTTGTGGATCGCACAGAGCAATGAGTGGTTGAGGCTCGGTCTTTCTTACCATTCTGGAGGTTCGTAACTTTAAGTAGCGTCAGTGTGGATCTGAGCTCGTGTTATTGTGCCAAGTGAGACAATGTGAATGCCACACTTCCCCTTCCTAATAATTTGTACATCGATTTTAATGTGTGTGCGTGGAGCTTGAGTACGGCATTTCTGGGTGTATAACTTACAAGTCTGGGCACTTATATTAATTTTCGACAATGCCCTCTTGTGATGATTTCCAATCATGCCCACGTATAACTTCCTATCATGCAAAATTACAACTTCCAGTCATGCCCACTTCTGATAACTTCCATCCATGCCCACGTATGATAACTTCCAACCATGCCCACTTATGATAACTTAAAACCATGGGCACTTACTCACGTGTCATCTTTGGTAAAGTGTCTATACTCATGTTAACAAGCTCAACCTCTGCTGCAGATCTTATTCACTCCGGGTGCACTTCAGGAAGCAGATTCAGGTTGCGGAAAATTTTCAGAACTTTTTCCTCTATTTCTGTGAGCACAATTTTCTCAGGATAGCACACAGAAGCCGCCGTGGAGAGAAGACGTCGTCGTTCCTGCTCTTCAGTTATCCTGAGTAATTCTCGAGCAGAGCAACTCTGAACACTGTTACTCGAGATTTTTCTTGGGTTATCCTGAGTAGTTCTTCACCAGAGCTGAGAGGAAACTTGCTGGCAGTCACTTCGAGCCCCATCCCATCAAGAGGGTAAGGCGGTGATTTGCTTGCTTGTTCACCCCTCTCTTCCCCATCCCCCATCCTTCCCCATCCTCCCCTCACCCAAACATCTACACTGGCCCACACACTAACACACTGCTTACATTGCTATCCTTCTGACTTTCCTATCTTCTTTTTCGGCAACTTCGCTTTGGCGAGTTAACACAAGGCATTTTGACCATCCGGTAGCCCGTATGGTTTTTTAAAATCCGGCCGATCTTTGCCTTGGGCCCTGTGTCCTCCTCACCACTCGAGGGTAGGCTATCTTAGGGGCTGACCTTCATAAGTCAGCTGAAATAGGATGTTAGACTAACACTAAGGAAAGACCCTTTTTGTTAAAGTAACTTACGTGCCAGATGTACCTTCCTGGACATCATGATGCGGATAAGAGTAAGATTACGGGTTGATGACAACCAAAAGACGAGGAAAGAAATTCAAGCATGCATTTGCTCAAATTCAACTGTTGCTCCAGTGGATGTTTTTACAACTCTCGCTGGGGTAGTACTTCTCCTCTCTTCTGAAGAAGAGTTACTTCAACTACTTAAGCAGGACGTCCTGGACAAATTGAAGACTTTTGGTATCCATCCAATTGCACCTGAAAGCTATCAAGCACAACGAACTGTGTTTGCTGCCAGAATTAACAGCATCATGAGAGATAGCACAGTGAAAGAACTTCTTGCTGACTTTAATGCAGAGAATTCAGAATTTCATGCTGTCCAAGCACATAAATTTTCTAAACCTGGCAACAACCAGGTAACATTAAAGTTAATACTCGAAACTCTTGAAGAAGCCAAACTAGTGTGTCAAAATGGCTTCAAATGTTTTGGCACCAGATGTACACCTAACCAAATCTCTCTTGAGCGGTTTGTCAGTGTTACACAATGTTACAAATGTTACGCATTTGGTCATACCACCAACAAATGCAGTACCCAAGCACTGATTTGCAGCATATGCTCTGGGCAACATTCTTTTAAAGATTGTCATAACAAAACTAAACCCAAGTGTGTCCTCTGCAATGGAAAACATCATGTTGTTTCTGCTATCTGTCCAGAGAGGAAAAAGAAAATGCAGAAAATTCTAGAAGCTAAGAAACTGTCCAGTTCTAAGAGGAACACTCCCGAGGCACCTTCAACAATGTCCCAAACTTCCTTCCCAGCTTTGCCTGGATCTAGTGGGACTCCTCAGGTCTCTTGCACTGGTTCCAATGTTTGGAATTCTGCCCCTCTTGGAGTGCCCCAATCTAACCCTCACCTACAACATACACAAACGCAACAACAAGGTTCAGTCTCATCTCCCATGTCTCAGGTATCCACAACCGGGGATATGACGAGAGCGCAACTAATGTATATGATGGCCAAAGACATAGCAGGTGGTGACATTCAACTCTGCTCTAAGATTTTAAATGATTTGTTAATGGTTAATGGGATCACGCCCATTACTATCCCAGATAATGTTAAGGTTATTATGGCCCAGCCTTCTCATAACAAGAAGTATGTACCCTACTCTACTTCTACAAGTAAGCCTAAGTCATCCCTTGTCCAGGGATCACCCACCTCGCATACCCAGGTTGTCAACTCCCCTCAACCCGATGAGTCAATATCTGACCCTAACGATGCCCCAGAGATTGGTGCTTACTCTTCCGCTATTGCAGCGGAATTTCCCAAGAAAGACAGGACCACAGTTCGACCGGACCCCAAGGACGACGTTTCACCAGAAGAGAGAGGAAGGAAACCTAACCTAACCTCTGAGAAGAAACAAGTATAAAAACTTTTGAGGAGCAACCAGAAGCTTTTCACCCAAGATACAAGAACTGACGCTCTGGCACACATCACAACGAAAACCTCTCCGTCTTTCTGTGTGTGTGTACTCACCTAATAGTGGTTGCAGGGGTCGAGACTCAGCTCCTGGCCCCGCCTCTTCACTGATCGCTACTGGATCCTTTCTCTCTCTGCTTCCTGAGCTTTGTCATACCTCTTCTTAAAACTATGTATGGTTCCTGCCCCCACTACTTCACTTGCTAGGCTATTCCACTTGCTGACAACTCTATGACTGAAGAAATACTTCCTAACGTCCCTGTGACTCGTCTGAGTCTTCAGCTTCCAGTTGTGACCCCTTGTCCCTGTGTCCCCTCTCTGGAACATCCTATCTCTGTCCACCTTGTCTATTCCCCGCAGTATCTTGTATGTCGTTATCATGTCTCCCCTGACCCTTCTGTCCTGTGTCCTGTTCTGTCTTGTGTGTGTGTGTGTGTTTGTGTGTGTGTGTGTATGTGTGTTTGTGTGTGTGTGTGTGTGTGTGTGTGTGTGTGTGTGTGTGTGTGTGTGTGTGTGTGTGTGTGTGTGTGTGTGTGTGTGTGTGTGTGTGTGCGTGTGTTACCATTTTGTTCTAGGCACATGTCGATTAAACACTAGGCCTGTTGTATATGCGTGCGTGTGTATGTGTATGTTTGTGAGTGTACTCACCTATTTGTGGTTGTAGAGGTCGATACTCAGCTCCTGGCTGAGTGTGTACTCACCTAGTTGTACTCACCTAGTTGAGGTTGCGGGGTCGAGTCCGAGCTCCTGGCCCCGCCTCTTCACTGATCGCTACTAGGTCACTCTCCCTGAACCGTGAGCTTTATCATACCTCTGCTTAAAGCTACGTATGGATCCTGCCTCCACTACATCGCTTCCCAAACTATTCCACTTGCTGACTACTCTGTGGCTGAAGAAATACTTCCTAACATCCCTGTGATTCATCTGTGTCTTCAACTTCCACCTGTGTCCCCTTGTTGCTGTGTCCCATCTCTGGAACATCCTGTCTTTGTCCACCTTGTCAATTCCTCTCAGTATTTTGTATGTCGTTATCATGTCCCCCCTATCTCTCCTGTCCTCCAGTGTCGTCAGGTTGATTTCCCTTAACCTCTCCTCGTAGGACATACCTCTTAGCTCTGGGACTAGTCTTGTTGCAAACCTTTGCACTTTCTCTAGTTTCTTTACGTGCTTGGCTAGGTGTGGGTTCCAAACTGGTGCCGCATACTCCAATATGGGCCTAACGTACACTGTGTACAGGGTCCTGAACGATTCCTTATTAAGATGTCGGAATGCTGTTCTGAGGTTTGCAAGGCGCCCATATGCTGCAGCCGTTATTTGGTTGATGTGCGCTTCAGGAGATGTGCCTGGTATTATACTCACCCCAAGATCTTTTTCCTTG
This sequence comes from Cherax quadricarinatus, assembly GCF_038502225.1. Classification (NCBI taxonomy): domain Eukaryota; kingdom Metazoa; phylum Arthropoda; class Malacostraca; order Decapoda; family Parastacidae; genus Cherax; species Cherax quadricarinatus. The sequence goes on from NC_091292.1 coordinate 8,807,950, forward strand.
AGTGAGGTTTGTAGTCTATGGCCCCCTGGACTGTACTCCGTCTGCGGTCTTCTTTGCCTTTCCCCAATCTTCATGACTTTGCACTTGGTAGGATTGAACTCCAGGAGCCAATTGCTGGACCATGTCTGCAGCCTGTCCAGATCCCTTTGTAGTTCTGCCTGGTCTTCGATCGAATGAATTCTTCTCATCAATTTCACGTCATCTGCAATCAGGGACACCTCCGAGTCTATTCCTTCCGTCATGTCGTTCACAAATACCAGGAACAGCACTGGCCCTAAGACTGACCCCTGTGGGACACCGCTGGTCACAGGTGCCCACTCTGACACCTCGCCACGTACCATGACTCGCTGCTGTCTTCCTGACAAATATTCCCTGATCCATTGTAGTGCCTTCCCTGTTATCCCTGCTTGGTCCTCCAGTTTTTGCACCAATCTCTTGTGTGGAACTGTGTCAAACGCCTTCCTGCAGTCTAGGAAAACGCAATCAACCCATCCCTCTCTCTCTTGTCTTACTGCTGTCACCATGTCATAGAACTCCAGTAGGTTTGCGACACAGGATTTCCCATCCCTGAAACCATGTTGGCTGCTGTTGATGAGATCATTCCTTTCTAGGTGTTCCACCACTCTTCTCCTGATAACCTTCTCCATGATTTTGCATACTGTACATGTCAGTGACACTGGTTTGTAGTTTAGTGCTTCATGTCTGTCTCCTTTTTTAAAGATTGGGACTACATTTGCTGTCTTCCATGCCTCAGGCAATCTCCCTGTTTCGATAGATGTATTGAATATTGTTGTTAGAGGTACACATAGTGCCTGTGCTCCCTCTCTCAGGACCATTGCCTTTGAGGTATCTAGCTCACTCAGAAGCCTCTTCACTTCTTCCTCGGTTGTGTGCACTGTGTCCAGCACTTGGTGGCATGCCCCACCTCTCCGTCTTTCTGGAGCCCCTTCTGTCTCCTCTGTGAACACTTCTTTGAATCTCTTGTTGAGTTCCTCACATACTTCACGGTCATTTCTTGTTGTCTCTCCTCCTTCCTTCCTTAGCCTGATTACCTGGTCCTTGACTGTTGTTTTCCTCCTGATGTGGCTGTATAACAGTTTCGGGTCAGATTTGACTTTCGCTGCTATGTCGTTTTTATATTGTCTTTGGGCCTCCCTTATCTGTGCATATTCGTTTCTGGCTCTACGACTGCTCTCCTTATTCTCCTGGGTCCTTTGCCTTCTATATTTCTTCCATTCCCTAGCACACTTGGTTTTTGCCTCCCTGCACCTTTGGGTGAACCCTGGGCTCGTCCTGGCTTTTTCATTATTCCTGTTACCCTTGGGTACAAACCTCTCCTCAGCCTCCTTGCATATTGTTGCTACATATTCCATCATCTCATTAACTGGCTTCCCTGCCAGTTCTCTGTCCCACTGAACCCTGTTCAGGAAGTTCCTCATTCCTGTGTAGTCCCCTTTCTTGTAGTTTGGCTTCATTCGTCCTGGCCTTTCTGCTTCTCCCTCCACTTTTAACTCTACTGTGTATTCGAAGCTTAAAACCACATGATCGCTGGCCCCAAGGGGTCTCTCATATGTGATGTCCTCGATATCTGCACTACTCAAGGTGAATACTAAGTCCAGTCTTGCTGGTTCATCCTCTACTCTCTCTCTTGTAGTGCCCCTTACGTGTTTGTATATGAAGTTTTCCAGTACCACCTCCATCATCTTAGCCCTCCATGTACCTTGGCCCCCATGTGGGTCCAAGTTCTCCCAATCGATCTCCTTTTGGTTAAAGTCACCCATGATCAGGAGCTTTGTCCTGCATGCATGAGCTCTTCTGGCCACTGCAGCAAGTGTGTCAATCATCGCTCTATTGCTCTCGTCGTACTCTTGCCTTGGCCTCCTGCTGTTCTGTGGTGGGTTATACATCACTGCAATTACCACCTTGGGACCTCCAGAGTGAAGCGTTCCCGTTATGTAATCACTTTCTTCTCCGCTGTCTCCTCTCTCCAGCTCATCAAAATTCCATCGGTTTTTGATCAGTAATGCCACTCCTCCACCCCCCCCCCTGTTCCCTCTGTCTTTCCTCAGGATCTGGTATTCCATTGGAAAGATGGCATCTGTTATCAAACCTGTAAGGTTGGTTTCTGTGAGAGCTATGATGTCCAGTGATGCCTCTTTGACTCTTTCGTGCCACTCCTCCCACCTATTTGTTATTCCATCAGCTTTTGTGTACCATACCTTCAGTTTCCTTTCCAACACTGTGGTTTGGGGGGCCTGTGAGGGTGGGAGACCTGGTAGCATACTGTGGGATTCTATTGCTCGGTGTTGGGTGGAAGCTGTGGGTATGGATTGTAGTGTGTGTTGGGATTGTGTGATAGGTTTTGGGGTTCTGAGGATAGTTGTGTGTGTGTTTGCCCTTGCTGCTCTGTTCTGCTCTGACTGACCTCTGCTGGTTCTATCCTTGTCTCCTTTCCTAGATCCTTTTGCTTTTTTGTCCTCTCCCTCAGATGCTGTCGCTCTGTTTGTGTTCTGTCTCTGTCTAGAAACACCCTCTTGTACTCTTTCGAGTATTTCAACCGTGGTTTCTCTTGGAGGATCCTGTTCCGCACTGTTTCCGTCCTGAGAATCAGCTTGATCGGTCGGTTTCTCCCCTTCGAGTACCCCCCTATTCTTTGAAAATTTACAACCTCGTCCATCTGTTCTTTACCTATTTCCGTGATGATTTTCTCAATCTTCTTTCTTTCTTCCTGCCGTCTTTCAGTGTGTGTCTTTCCTCTCTTTCCTGAAGCCCATGGATAAACACTGATTTTGTTCTTTCTTCCTCCCATTGCCTCACCCTCTGTGACTCTGGATCTTGCCTGTATGTGGTGCGTGTTTGTGTGTGTGTGTGTGTGTGTGTGTGTGTGTGTGTGTGTGTTGTGCTGAATCGGTAAAATTAGTCAATTAGCAAGAACTCATTTAACATTAAAGACCTTTTTAAAATTTTCTCTTATACTTTTAAAGATATATTTTTTTTTTAATTTATGTTAGTGTAAAAATTAATAATTTTGTAGCAAAAGAACCTTAGAAAATATTCCTAACCTTATTATAACAAGCGCAATATAATTTAGCCTAATCAAACTAAATATATTTTAGATAAGTTTACAATAATTTAATAACAAACAAACACAATGAAATATATGTTTTCGTTAGGTTCAGAGTGATTTTTGCGAAATTATTACATACACAAATTTTCGCTTGCCTTATTCGGCAAGAAGAGCGTTTGTTAGTTAAGCCAAAATCGCAAGTTTTATCTATTCGGCACGACATTATATATAGTATAGGTCAGTTTAATAATAATAATAATAATTTTTTTTCTTATTATTATTTTTTTTCTTATTATTATTATTATTATTATTACTATTATTACTATTATTACTATTATTACTATTATTACTATTATTACTATTATTACTATTATTACTATTATTACTATTATTACTATTATTACTATTATTACTATTATTACTATTATTACTATTATTACTATTATTACTATTATTATTATTATTATTATTATTATTATTTTTATTATTTTTATTATTATTATTATTATTATTATTATTATTATACCGCCATTTAAAGAAATTTCCAAAACATATAGGCAAAACCTTTGCCAAAATTACTAAAAATTCTTCGTAAAAATGTCAGACGCTAAAGTTTTTAATATTTAGTACAGTTTGTCAGCCAGAAGAAGACTACTCACGCGGTAATAAAAAAAAAACCAGTAAAACAGAGTAGGAAGAAGAGGAGGAGACTGTCAGTGGAACGCCTTCCAACTGAACAAAAGAAACTAATGGAAAAATAAATAAATAAAGAAATGATGTAGGAAAAACAAGAAAAATGATTTGAGAATTTTACTTAAAATTTAAATATAATAAAAAAAAATGGCCTTCAGTTCTTGTAGTTGGGTAGGAGTAGGTATGGCCCTGGATAGTTCCTCTGATGTTATTTATGTAGGTTATCCTGGGCAGATGGTAATCCGATGTTCTGGAATCTCCTACCACTTGGATGGAGCACAAGTAGAATAGGTAAGGGCCGGTAGTAGTAGAATAATGTTAATAAGTATTATTAACATGTCTTGCTCCTTTATCTGGCGTCTATCCTGGAAGACCACGCCAGGAACAGAGCTGGTAAATAAGAGAAAATAAACTGGTTACCCATAGTTATGATAATATAACATTTAAGAATTGAAAAGAATGATAAATGCCAAAATCATTACTGGTAACCAGCAAACAAAATAAAGAAACAAACAGTGATACTCCTGGTATATCACCCTACCTGATTAGGAGAAGAGTGGAGGTGAAGTGACTCTCCAAACTTCAACCCACACCAGGTAAGGTCAATATTACCAGGAGTAGAAACTAACAAATCGGACACCAGGAATTAGTTTCGCCCCAGCCCGCCAGAGAGGAGGGGGGGGTGCACGCGACGTAACTAATGTTTCCTGGTTGCCCGAACAACCTTAACCCCACTTACACCTACTTTTCCCTCACAATACCCCCTTCCAAAACTTATGGACGGAGTCAATAAGTCAACGAACAGAGGGAAAAGAACTAACTACAACCTCGGCTCAGCCAATCTGAAAAGTGGTTTTCAGAGCCAGAAATATAAACGACTTTAAACTTATAGGGCTGAATAGCCAGAGCCCATCTCAAGAGTCTGCTATTTGACCCTTTAAAGTTTTCCAAGTACATCAGTGGCTTGTGATCTGTTTCAAGCACAAAGGGTTTACCGTATAGGTAGTATTTAAATCTGCTTATACCCCATACTAAAGCATAACATTTTCTCCACAGTGGAATATCTTTCTTCTCTGGGCAGAAGCTTCTTACTGGCGAAAGATACTGGGAAAGGTGTCTCCTCATAATATTGAAGTAGTACAGCCCCGAGTCCAGAATGGGAGGCATCTGTTCGGAGACAAAATATTTTATTAATATCTGGTAATTTTAGGACAGGGGGGTTTGAAAATATCCTCTTAATTTCTTCGAAGCTTTGGAGGGCTTCCTCAGAACAACTAAGAGGTTCCTTGACACCCTTTTTCAAATAGTCTGTAAGAACTGAAGTTAAGCTACTTAGATTTGGTACTAAATTTCTATAGAAGTTTACAGATCCAAGGAAACTTCTTAATAACTTTTTGGTAGCTGGGAACGTACTTTCTAAAACAGCTTTGGTCTTATTAGGAAGTGGTGAGAAGTTGTTATCAGAGATAATGAACCCAAGGTATTGTACCTTATGATAGCCAAGAAAGCACTTTTGTGGTTTAACTGTAAGGCCATGAGTTCTTAGTCTTTTCAAAACAAGCGCTAGTGTATTTAGATGGTCTTCCCAGACACTTGTCATTATATAAATATTATCAAAATACACTGAAACATTCTTTATATCAGAAAGAACTATTCTCATAAGCCTAATATACGTGGCACATGCGGTAACCAAGCCGAAAGGCATTGTGCGGTATTGCATTAGACCTCTATGAGTAGGGAAAGCAGTGTATGGTTTCGAGTCTGGGTGTAATGGCACTTGATGGTATGCTTGTGAGATGTCCAATTCCGAGAAGAATTTGCAGTCATGGAATTTATACAAGTCATGATCAATTACTGGCATGGGTTCTGCATCCCATTTAGTTATAGTATTCAAATAACGAAAATCTTGTGCCAGTCGGTAAGAATTATCGGGTTTCTTAACCATAACAACTGGTGAACAGAAAGCTGATTTCGAAGGTTCTATGATGTTTAAGTTAAATAGTTTGTCCACCTCATTATCAAAAGTTTTCCGTAAGTGAACGGGAACAGGGTAGATTTTCCGCCTTACTGGTTCATGATCCGACAATTCAATCTTGTGTACAATAGTGGTGGTAAGTCCTGGTACCTCTGTGAATACGTCAGAAAATGAATTTACCAAGGTACTTACTTGAGACTTTTGTTTATTTGACAAGTCGTTGTTAATGTTGACATTTGACTTCTTTGGTGAGGGATCATGCGTTAAGATATCCAGTAGTTCCTTCGATTCTGTAAAAGACTCGTCATCTATAATACAAACTCTACATTCGTACGAATCACCACTTGTATCCAAGCTGAAAGAAGAAGTATCTTCGTCAAAGGCATTTACGCAAAGATTAACTTCTCTTCTATGGTACCGTTTCAAAATATTGACGTGATACATTCTCTCTACCCTTGACATCCAAGATATAATCTACCTTATTGCAGACCTTCACTACTTTATACGGTCCGCGCCAGGTAATTAGCAATTTGTTGGATTTGTCAGGTAGGAGAACTAAAACTTCATCACCAACATTAAACGTACGCTTGGAGCTTTTATGGTCAAAATAGGTCTTGTACGTTTCCATAGACATCTCTAGGTTTTTACTGACCAAATCGGCGGTTTCTTCCAACCTTTCCCTTAGATCTAAAAGAAACTGATAGCTGTTTTGAACCTCAGGTTTGATATCTTTGGACCAAAGTTCATTCACAATAGATAGTGGACCACGAGCTTGTCTCCCATAAAGCAATTCGAAAGGGGAATAACCAAGGGAATCACTTGGAATCTCGCGCATTGCGAAAAGAGCACATGGTAAAAATCTATGCCAGTCCGTTGGTTTAAGAATACATAGTTTTTTTAGTATTGACTTTAGGATGGCATGTTGTCGCTCCACTCTTCCGTTACACATCGGATGGTAAGGTGTAGTGAAAAGAGGTTTAACACCCACAAGTTGATAAACGTGTTCCATTAATTCTGAAGTGAATTGTGCCCCTTTGTCAGACAGAATTTCACGAGGTATACCTACACGTGAAAAAATAGAAAATAAGGCTTCTGCGACTTCTATGGACGTAATGGATTTTAAGGGTACCGCCTCTGGGAAGCTGGACGCGTAGTCAATCATAGTTAAAATATATTTATGACCTCCTGATGAGCGAGGTGTGATAGGACCAACTATATCTACTGCAACCCTTGCAAAAGGGACTGAGAAAATTGGCATCTTTACCATAGGAACTCTCCTAGTTCTACCCTTCTGCGTGGAAAGTTGACATACGTGACATGATCTGCAGTACTTATAGATGTCAGAGGACATGCTAGGCCAGAAATATAGGTCCTTGATTTTATTATAGGTCTTCCTATGTGAAAAATGGCCAGAGACTGGCAAGTCATGAGAAATCTTTAAAATGGTTTCACGGCAATCCTGCGGAATGACTAACAGGCTTCGACCAACGTCATTGGGTTTGTCCGCAGACACTATAGTCTTGTACATAAGATCGTGTTTGAACTCAAACTTGTAAGAAAATTTCTTTCTCTGGGTCACCTTGCCATTTAAAGCTAACTTCCGAGATTCCTCTAAGGAAGGACAAGTCTTTTGAAGACCCTCTAAATCTATATGAGACAGCTCGATTGGCTTTCCTTTGGAAAGAACTAATGGGTGGATAGGTTTTACCTTAGACTGAGCTCTGGTAACGACGTTAATCGAGTCTAGTTGTTGTATAGATTGTGCCACACGTAGTTTTCCACTGGCGTCTGCGTTGTCCAGTTCAAGTGACTGACTTAAGGTGTTACCGGAGTTTTGTAACCATCAGCTCTCTGATTTAGGTTATCCAACTGAATCTCATCTGGAACTATCTGTGAAGAAACAGAGATATTAGGTTCCAACCCTTCCTTGGAAACTCCAAATTCCAAACAGTCCTTCTCAGATGGGAAAGTAGCCCCTTGTATGTTCCCAACCAAAACAGAACATGAGGTTATCGGGGCAACTACGGCATCTACCCATCCTGAGAACCATTTGCACCTAACAAAACATCTGACTGTTGGAAAAGAGTCGCTTCTTCCTAAATAGTCAGTTAACTTAGTGGACTTATAACGTGAAGAATCTAGGTTAGGGAAGAGCTTACTCGAGATAACAATACAGGAACATCCAGTGTCTCTAAGAATGGTTGACACATTCATACCATTGACTGTACCTTCACTAAAAGGTGCATTTATGTTTGATTCAGTGAAACATTTACCGACATTTTCACCTTTTTTTCTAGGACAGTCGGGCCTTCTATGACCCCACTCATTACAGTTGAAACACTTTACTGTGAAGGCCGTGGAATTCTTAGGTACGGAGGGTTTGGATCCCTCAGATTGCTTAGGCACAACAGGCTTATATCTGCTACGCTCCTTAGGGTAGTTATTATGAGCGCACGCATATATATCAGCAGCTTGTGCCATTTCCGCAGCCGTATGAACGTTTCGTTCTTTAATGAATATTCGTAAGTCAGAGTTTACAGAAGAAAGGAATTGATCTCTTACCATCAGGTCTCGTAAAGATTCGAAATCGTGGTCAACCTCAGCACTTTCAATCCACGAATCAAATAATCTGAAAAGTGTTGTTAAGAATTGCATGTAATTTTGATTAGGAGTTATTTTAATGTGTCTAAACTCAGACCTGTAATGATGAGTAGTTTTTTTGAAAGCCTGAAGTATAGCTTTCTTCAGCAGGCTATAACTAGAAATAACATCAGAGGGTAGAGTGGAATAGACGTTTAATGCTGAACCTGGAAGTAGTAAGCCAAGCCTAGTAGCCCAAGAATCTGATGGCCAGTCACAGAGAGTAGCAGTACTCTCGAATCTAGTAATATATGCCGCTATGTCATCTTGTTCCGAGAAAGGTGGTATGTGTGGCATCCTAATATTAGGTTCTTGGGAAGGATATTCTAGTACCCCTTCATCTATTTTCTGTTTAGATAGTTCTATCTTCTTGGCTTCTAATTCCAACCTTGATTGTTCTAACTCCCTCTGCTTAGCCTGTTGTTCAATTTCCTTCATTTTGAAGGCTACCTCTCTTGCCTGAACTCTGTCTTCTCTAGCTATCCTTTCCTGTTCGATTTTATCTTCCCGAGCTAGTCTTTCCTGTTCCTTTTTCTCTTCTCGAGCTAGTCTTTTCTCCTCTCGAGCTAGTCTTTCCTGTTCTTTTTTTTCCTCTCGAGCTAGTCTTTCCTGTTCTTTTTTCTCTTCAATAGCCATTTTAGCAGTAATGTAACTATCAAGGCTTTGTCCAGTAAATCCCATTTCCTTTCCAGCTTTCAACCAGAAATCTAAAGAATCCATCTTGTAAAAAGAAATATTAAGCACCCAACTTCAACTGACAATTAAAATTAACAGTAACGTCTGTTACAAAAGAGGGACACAGTCCGCACACTTTAAACTTCCCAAAGTAGAAAATGAAATAAATATTTCTCCCTGGAAGAATACACTTGTGGGCTCAATAGCCTTCACTAAGCAAAACACACACGGTTCACACAGGAGGGGTTATTATCAAAGTTCCCCAGGTCCAACAAATAGGTAAACTTCTAAACCGAACCCTAGAACCAAACAACGGTAAGTCAACCAGACTACCAGTAATGACTTGACACCTCAACTAACTCACCCTTTTCTATCTTAAATGTTATACTCACAACCAGTTGAACCATCAGGACGATGTTGCTTCAAGAGTCGCATCCTGGCAAGGTCGCCATTGTCAGTGGAACGCCTTCCAACTGAACAAAAGAAACTAATGGAAAAATAAATAAATAAAGAAATGATGTAGGAAAAACAAGAAAAATGATTTTTGAGAATTTTACTTAAAATTTAAATATAATAAAAAAAAAATGGCCTTCAGTTCTTGTAGTTGGGTAGGAGTAGGTATGGCCCTGGATAGTTCCTCTGATGTTATTTATGTAGGTTATCCTGGGCAGATGGTAATCCGATGTTCTGGAATCTCCTACCACTTGGATGGAGCACAAGTAGAATAGGTAAGGGCCGGTAGTAGTAGAATAATGTTAATAAGTATTATTAACATGTCTTGCTCCTTTATCTGGCGTCTATCCTGGAAGACCACGCCAGGAACAGAGCTGGTAAATAAGAGAAAATAAACTGGTTACCCAAAGTTATGATAATATAACATTTAAGAATTGAAAAGAATGATAAATGCCAAAATCATTACTGGTAACCAGCAAACAAAATAAAGAAACAAACAGTGATACTCCTGGTATATCACCCTACCTGATTAGGAGAAGAGTGGAGGTGAAGTGACTCTCCAAACTTCAACCCACACCAGGTAAGGTCAATATTACCAGGAGTAGAAACTAACAAATCGGACACCAGGAATTAGTTTCGCCCCAGCCCGCCAGAGAGGAGGGGGGGGGGTGCACGCGACGTAACTAATGTTTCCTGGTTGCCCGAACAACCTTAACCCCACTTACACCTACTTTTCCCTCACAGAGACTAAGAAGTAATAGTAGTAGGAGGAGACTAAGAAGAAATAGACCGAGAAGAGGATTAAGGAATAGGAGGAGGTGGAGATTAAGATGAAGGAAGAGAGGACTCAGAAGTGTAGTTTTGCTTTTTCTTTCCCATTGCTCCTGGAGGCATTGATAGGGAGGGGGGCACTGGAGGGGCATTGATGGGGAAGTGGCACCAGTGGCTGACCTATATTTTTGAGAACCCTGAAGTTTAAACTGTTATGGGGTCGCCTTAGCAACCAGCAACGATTACCCTACATGATATTTTAACAACCTTCTTAATTTTTATTTTTAACTATTATTTTGTATTAAATTACACTATATTATTAATATTATTACTTATTAAAAACCCTTTCTCATACAGTAAACTCAAAGCTTTTAAATAATGTGGACTAAAATCGCTTCTGGGCCCCCTCCGGGATTAGGGATCCTGAAGCTTAAGCGCCATTTTTTTATAGTAGATCCGCCCCTGGGAGGCATTGATGGGGGAAGAGGATGGGGTGAAGGGAGTCAGACTTGTATGGAGCCTCCGTTATTCCTTTGTCTGGTGCTGGATAGCGATGTCATCTTGGAAGACGGTGTGCAAGCCGAGGTTTTGCACCCCAAATACTGCAGAGAGAGAGAGAGAGAGAGAGAGAGAGAGAGAGAGAGAGAGAGAGAGAGAGAGAGAGAGAGAGAGAGAGAGAGAGAGAGAGAGAATTAATCAAGATAAAAAGGTGGGAACGCCAAATCAAGCTTACCTAATTATTGTAATAAAGTTGGTAGAATTACCGACAATATGTAAAGTAAAAGGACACAAGTGCAACTAATGTGACATTTTATTGTGGCAACGTTTCGCTCTCCAGGAGCTTTATCAAGCCATTACAAACAATACATGGACACAATGGGTATATAAAGGCTCAGAGTGAGGTGCAGTACTAGTGAGGTACCATTTAGATGTTCACTAGTGGTAGTAGTAGTAGTAGTAGTAGTAGTAGTAGTGACAAAAGTAGTAGTAGTAATACAATATGGTAGAGCAATTAATTCGTACATGAGTAAAAGGATATAAAAGCTATTACTTGGGTAACATAAAAATAGGTTGGACAAATATAGACTGGAAAGAGGCAGCCTGTTTCAGTGTTCACTCTCTGTAATGTGCTTTGTGCAGTATAACAGGAGAGACTATGTGATGGCAGGGTTTACTGTTTTCAGGAGGATTCTTGCTAAGACTTCAGAGATGGTGAAGCTGCCGTTGTTTTGTTTAATTGTATTCGAAACAGCGATCAGTGCTGATTCGAGGCACTTGCGTCTGCGGAAATTAGTTTCTATAATCACTAATTGGGCGTCTCTGAATTTCATGAGATGATTGGTAGAATTTCGATGTTGTACACAGGCGTTGTTCAAGTTATCGTTCCTACATGAGTAAATGTGTTCATTGAGGCGGGTGTCGAGGTTTCTTGCTGTTTCACCTACGTAAATCTTCTCACAGCCTCCACAAGGTATAGTGTAAACCCCTGCGTTGACTGGTTCGTGGTGCTTGGATTTTGTCCTGGTTAGATCCTTTATTGAAGTGCTGGAAGCGATGGCGACTCTGGTGTTAGCTTGTGAAAGTACTTTTGAAACGTTCAGTGCAACCTGGCTGTTGGGAAGAATTATAACTTTGTTGGGAGTGGTGTTGGTGCGTGGAGAATTAATGATCTGAAGAGCTCTTTTCTTAATTCGTACTCATGTACGAATTAATTGCTCTACCATATTGTATTACTACTACTACTACTACATTTGTCACTACTACTACTACTACTACTACTACTACTACTACCACTAGTGAACATCTAAATGGTACCTCACTAGTATTGCACCTCACTCTGAGCCTTTATATACCCTCTGTGTCCATGTATTGTTTGTAATGGCTTGATAAAGCTCCTGGAGAGCGAAACGTTGCCACAATAAAATGTCACATTAGTTGCACTTGTGTCCTTTTACTTTACATTACCTAATTATGCACGATAGGAGCAGAGAGGCTTTCCACTGACTCTAGAATCAGCAAAGATAAAGGAGAGAGGGATGAGAAAGCAAGGGTAAACATAGGATATGAACCAAAAGAAAATTTGAGATGGAGAGAGAGGAAGATGGTGGGCAGAAAAAGCGAATAACTGGAGAATTAGAAGAGATGAAAAGAACATTCTGAATAATTATAAAAACAGTGTGATAATCTTGTAACCTTTTAATGATCCAATGTCTATCCTGTGGCTGGTAGTCAAGGAATTATGGAGGCAGATAATAGTTTAATGACTGGAACTCACCAAGAACACGAAGACCAACGAAGAGAAGAACACGAAGATGAAAAAGAAGAACAAGATTTTGTTATGCACAATTTGTCCTCGGGCGCCTAGTCAGAGTCCTGCCCTGCTGGCCAAGTGTTCTTCTTCTTGAAGTTCTTCTATCTTTCTTCCTCGTCTTTTCCTTCTTTTCTTCTATTTTTTTTCTGTTTCTATCGGACTCTATTACATTCATTTTATTATTTTGTCGATGCTTATTCGTATAGTTTGGCTTCCACTGTGAGGTAAGATGATGGTCTTGGTGCTATCACAGTGGGACAAAGCACTCCTGTCTATACCACGGTGGTATGAGACGCTCCTTACTGATACCACTGTGGGGCAAGACATTCTTGGTGATTTCATGGGGAGGGGGGATAAGAGAACTCATTGGTTATGCATCCATCACACTAAATCCTGTCTATTATTCCCATAACAATTAGGTTCACAAAATTGACATTTGATAAAAGCTACTTCAGCTGCTGATGCAGACTACCTTATGTTGCGGTAGTAACATTATTATTATTATTATTATTATTATTATTATTATTATTATTATTATTATTATTAACATTATTATTATTTGTAAGAATGCTTTGGGATTCGCCAAAATCCCGCACTTGTTCCGGCCACGGTATTGTGATTTTTAATTCTTAATGCGTTGGGATAAAGCATCAACATGTGGGTCATCTTACGCGATCGTGTGATGCTAAACAGATCTGACTCAGCTTCGAGTCTGCCAAGTGATGCTGGAGCTCCTTTGTGTATTATTGCCTTTAAGCGTCTGATTCACAACTCAAAGTTATAATGGATTCCTTTGACAGCGTAACGCTTTGCCAACTCATTAGTCTCACCATGCGTTTCAAAGTCAATATGAGAGGGAATCATCACGAAATGGAATGTGTTAACATAATTTGGGAATGGGGTGGGGAAGGGGTCAAAATAACGGGATAATTGTTGTTAATAGTAATCTCGTTATTTAATAATCCTCATGTTAGTATATTACTTTCTAACCACTTCAACCTTTTTTTTTATAAATTTACAAATAAAATTTAGTTATGTTAGGTTACACAAATCTATTAAAAACGTTAATTTAAGCACAAATAAAAAAGGAAAAAAATGGCCATGAGTCAAATGGCCATGAATCAACTGACAAAACAACGGATGCCGAATAGGCCGGACTTTTCTAATAGGCAGAACTTTTCTAATAGGCCGGACTTTTCTAATAGGCCGAACTTTTCTAATAGGCCGAACTTTTCTAATAGGTCGAACTTGTCTAATATGCCGTACTCCCTTAAAAGTGAGTTTCTTCCCTTCCCCCATTTTTTATTTTATTGATTTGCATATATATTTTTTAATGGCAATGATATAAAAATGTATTTTTGGACCTAACATAACTTAGAAATCTCACTCACTTAACCTAACATAATTTTTAAACTAAATTATATATATATATATATATATATATATATATATATATATATATATATATATATATATATATATATATATATATATATATATATATATATATAATATTTCTTGTCCTGTTCAGGTTGCTTTCAGCAGTTTTATGGTAAAAAAAATTCCCTTTGCCTATTCGGCAGGAAACAATCTTGTATTTTACGCTTATTATTATTATTATTATTATTATTATTATTAGTAGTAGTAGTAGTAGTAGTAGTAGTAGTAGTAGTAGTAGCAGAAAGAGTATATTATCATCATCATCATTATCATCATAATCAGCAGCAGCAGCAGAGTAGTAGAAGTAATAGTAACTAGTAGTAGTAGTAGTAGTAGTAGTAGTAGTAGTAGTAGTAGTAGTAGTAGTAGCAGTAGTAGTAGTAGTAGTAGTAGTAGTAGTAGTAGTAGTAGTAGAGAATTAATCATGAATATAATAATGAAAAAGAGCTTAATAATGATAACGAAAATAACCAGGCAACGAGGGAAAGAATGGAGCGCATTGGGTGGTGGGTAAGGGGAGGGGAGTGGAGGGGAGGGGAGGGGAGGGGAGGGGAGGGGAGGGGAGGGGAGAGGAGGGGAGGGGAGGGGAGGGGAGAGAAGAACCGGGTGAGGGGTGGGTAGAATAAGAGCAGCGATAATTAGAATCCAGACTCCGAGAAAGGACAAAAATATTATATTTCATTCCAGCCATCAATTTCCATTAAGGTCAAAATCCCTGGGAATTGAGGCTCTCCACAGGTATTATCACTTTGATTAAACTTCACATCTGCGTCCTCATTTGAGGTGGCCCTTCACTGCTTGAGTCCTCGCTCCTCTCTCTCTCTCTCCCTCAACGTATAAGACTTAATATATATATATATATATATATATATATATATATATATATATATATATATATATATATATATATATATATATCTTATTTTTATTATTATCACACTGGCCGATTCCCACCAAGGCAGGGTGGCCCGAAAAAGAAAAACTTTCACCATCATTCACTCCATCACTGTCTTGCCAGAAGGGTGCTTTACACTACAGTTTTTAAACTGCAACATTAACACCCCTCCTTCAGAGTGCAGGCACTGTACTTCCCATCTCCAGGACTCAAGTCCGGCCTGCCGGTTTCCCTGAACCCCTTCATAAATGTTACTTTGCTCACACTCCAACAGCACGTCAAGTATTAAAAACCATTTGTCTCCATTCACTCCTATCAAACACGCTCACGCATGCCTGCTGGAAGTCCAAGCCCCTCGCACACAAAACCTCCTTTACCCCCTCCCTCCAACCTATCCTAGGCCGACCCCTACCCCGCCTTCCTTCCACTACAGACTGATACACTCTTGAAGTCACTCTGTTTCGCTCCATTCTCGCTACATTCTCTCTATATTATATATATATATATATATATATATATATATATTTATATATATATATATATATATATATATATATATATGTATACATATATGTGTGTGGGGTATGGTTTATACATATATATATATATATATATATATATATATATATATATATATATATATATATATATATATATATATATATATATATATGTGTGTGTGTGTGTGTGTTTGTGTGTACTCACCTATTTGTACTCACCTATTCGTGGTTGCAGGGGTCGAGTCATAGCTCCTGGCCCCGCCTCTTCACTGATTGCTACTAGGTCCTCTCTCTCCCTGCTCCATGAGCTTTATCATACCTCGCCTTAAAACTATGTATGGTTCCCGCCTCCACTACTTCACTTTCTAGGCTATTCCACGGCTTGACTACTCTATGACTGAAGAAATACTTCCTAACATCCCTTTGATTCATCTGATTCTTCAACTTCCAATTGTGACCTCTTGTGTCTGTGTCCCATCTCTGGAACATCCCGTCTTTGTCCACATCGTCTATTCCGTGCAGTATTTTATATGTCGTTATCATGTCTTCCCTGATGCTACTGGCCTCCAGTGTCGTCAGGCCGATTTCCCTCAACCTTTCTTCGTAGGACAATCCCCGTAGCTCTGGGACTAGTCTTGTTGCAAACCTTTACACTTTCTCTAATTTCTTGACGTGCTTGACTAGGTGTGGATTCCAAACTGGTGCTGCATACTCCAGTATGGGCCTGACGTAGATGGTGTACAGAGTCTTGAACGACTCCTTACTGAGGTATCGGAACGCTATCCGTAGTTTTGCCAGGCGCCCGTATGCTGCAGCAGTTATCTGATTGATGTGCGCCTCAGGAGATATGCTCGGTGTTATACTCACCCCCAGATCTTTTTCCTTGAGTGAGGTTTGCAGACTTTGGCCATCTAAACTATATTGTGTCTGCGGTCTTCTTTGCCCTTCCCCAATCTTCACGACTTTGCATTTGGCGGGGTTAAACTCAAGGAGCCAGTTGCTTTACCAGGCTTGTAGCCTGTCAAGGTCTCTTTGTAGTCCTGCCTGATCCTCATACGAGTTGATTCTTCTCATTAACTTCACATCGTCCGCAAACAAGGACACTTCTGAGTCTATCCCTTCCGTGTGTCTGTGTGTGTTTGTGTGTGTCGTGCCGAATAGGTAAAACAGGTCAGTTAACAGGAACTCATTTAAAATTAAGTCCTATCTAAAATTTTCTCATATACGTTTAAAGATATATATTTTTTTCATTTACGTTAATGTAAAAATTATTAATTTTATACCAAAAGAACCTTAGAAAACTTACCTAACCTTATTATAACAAGCACAATTTAAATTAGCCTAATCCAGCAAAATATTTTTTAGATAAGTTTACAGTAATTAAATAATAAGCAAACACATTGGAATATATTTGTATTTATTAGATTCAGAATGATTTTTGCGAAATTACTGCACACACAAATTTTTACTTGTCTTATTCGGCAAGAAGAGCGTTGCTGTTTAAGCCAAAATCGCAGGTTTTGTCTATTCAGCACCACACACACACACACACACACACACACACACACACACACACACACACACACACACACACACACACACATATATATATATATATATATATATATATATATATATATATATATATATATATATATATATATATATATATCTTGTACATGTATGTGTAGTGTGACCTAAGTGTAAGTAGAAGTAGCAAGACGTGCCTGAAATCTTGCATGTTTATGAGACAGAAAAAATACACCAGCAATCCTACCATCATGTAAAACAATTACAGGTTTCCGTTTTACACTCACTTGGCAGGACGGTAGTACCTCCCTGGGTGGTTGCTGTCTACTATCTAGGATATACACATATATATATATATATATATATATATATATATATATATATATATATATATATATATATATATATATATATATATATATTTATATGCAATAAGATCACAGTAAACAGGTGATTTCAGAATATGCAAAACAACCACTCTGAAAGAATAGAGAAATTCCAAGCGCTTTTCGTGATAGTTCCTTGATAATGTGAGTAGTCACGAAAGCGCTTGGAATTTCTCTATTCTTTCAGTATTATTTTGCATATATATATATATATATATATATATATATATATATATATATATATATATATATATATATATATATATATATGTCGTGCCGAATAGGCAGAACTTATGATCTTGGCTTAAATAGCAACGCTCATCTTGCCATATAGGACAAGCGAAAATTTGTGTATGCAATAATTTCGCCAAAATCATTCTGAACCTAACGAAAAAAATATATTTCACTGTGTTTGTTTAATATTAAATTACTGTAAACAAATCTAAAATATATTTAGTTGGGTTAGGGTAAAATAAATTGTTCTTTTTATAATAAGGTTAGGTAAGTTTTCTAAGATTCTTTAGGTGCAAAATTATAAATTATTACATTAACATTAATGTAAAAAATATATCTTTAAACGTATAAGAGAAAATTTTAGAAAGGACTTAATTTTATATGAGTTCTTGCTAATTGACCAGTTTTACATATTCGGCACGACATATATATATATATATATATATATATATATATATATATATATATATATATATATATATATATATATATATATATATATATATATATATATTCACTGCAAACTTCATGAAGAAGTACCTCACTGTTATTTTTTTTTACTAATATATGTCGCGTAGTCCAAAGGCATATTTAGTTTAGAACGTAATGCGTTTTCTGATGTTTGTAGTAAGTGGGGTGATCGTTATTGAGAGAGAGAGAGAGAGAGAGAGAGAGAGAGAGAGAGAGAGAGAGAGAGAGAGAGAGAGAGAGAGCGAGAGCGAGAGAGAGAGAGAGACAGAGACAGACAGAGACAGCGCAAGCAACAAGAGCAAGTGAACACGGAGCTTGGCTGGTCCGCCTTGTAATAATGATGAACAGACTGACAAGGCTTACGAACGACCATGGCCGTGTCTGGTGTCTTTTGTGTGTGTGGCAGGGGTGAGGAGGGGGCAGTCACGCCTTGTCCCGCCCTCATTGCTGGTATTCCCCAAGTATTAGTGACTCCAGCTCTGCCCGAATGAAACCATTGACTTTCTTGTGGTCACATACATAGTTTTGAAACCTGTCAGCTCTGGCTGACAGGTTTCAAAACTATGTATGTGAAGGAATATGACAGGGAAACATTCCTAATTTTAATTCCTGCTGGGTAACTATCGTATAGAATTGGGTAGCAGCACGCTGCTGACGAATCCAGTTTTGGTAAATTATGAGAAAATAATCACCATGAGGACGGGAGGGGTAATATGTAATGAGGTTGAGGAGCTTCTGTGGCTTGATCGAAAATAAAATTGATGTATTCCGTCCTTTGTTATGTGGGTTGTTCCAGTAGTTTAATTAGTATGATTCGCAGGGTTCACTCGTTACTTGATTTGTGTGTCGTTTCTCTCTCTCTCTCTCTCTCTCTCTCTCTCTCTCTCTCTCTCTCTCTCTCTCTCTCTCTCTCACTCTCTCTCTCTCTCTCTCTCTCTCTCTCTCTCTCTCTCTCTCTCTCTCTCTCTCTCTCTCTCTCTCTCTCTCTCTTTTGCCATTATTACTCTCTCACCTAACCAATCACCTTTCTGCCTAATCACTGAATCACCCGGTGGTTGTCGGAGTCAAGGGTAAGGGCGTGTAGGAGGAGCCAGGTCGTGACCTCTTGCTGGAGTCAGGTCATTACTCAAGTCGCTGCGTGACGCGAACGTCACCTTCACGACGGACACCCAATCACCAGCCTGTCGTGGACACACGTTACAGTGGTCGTGGAGGGCTCAGGGGCCCTAGGTCCTATGAACGAGGGGAGAGGGTGGGGTCCTCGGGCGAGGTTAGGAATTTAGGACCACTAATGGAGAGGTCCTGGGTGTTGTCAGGAGCCTGGTAACGCTATATGAGAGGTCCTGGGTGTTGTCAGGAGCCTGGTACCACTATATGAGAGGTCCTGGGGGGATACTATAAGGGTTTGACCACCGACGTTGATGTCCCACAGAATGATCATCCACCTGGTCTCAGACCGAGCCGCGGGGGCGTTGACCCCCGAAACCCTTTCCAGGTAACTCCAGGTAAACCTGACACAAAGAGCCGCAGAGAACACTTTTATAACGCTAGAGTACTAAGTGGACCGAAAACAATAACATAGTTGAATCTAAATAACTAAACAATATTAAAAGCAGACGTGAGAGAGAGAGAGAAAGAGAGAGAGAGAGAGAGAGAGAGAGAGAGAGAGAGAGAGAGAGAGAGAGAGAGAGAGAGAGAGAGAGAGAGAGAGATCGTCAACCAACACAAATTGAAGAATCTGACCCAAGTGCTGTAGTTCAACGCCCGCAAAAATCAACTAGGTTACCACAGCCTAGGAAACTGCACACACAGCATACAAACATGCAAGAGAGATGCCCTTATTTCATAAGATATGAGCTTATGTACTGATCACACTCATCACACTGATGACACTGATCACACTGTGACAGAGCAGCACACTGATGACACTGATCACACTGATGACACTGATCACACTGTGACAGAGCAGCACACTGTCACAAGTCAAGTGGTGTTTTCAGTTTGTTGATCGCACTTTGATTTATTTTCACAAATAACAATCTGTACAGTACTATAATTAACTAGAAATATTTCTATTGGTTATATATAAAAATATTAAGAATAATGCATAAATACTAAAAATAAAAATAACAATCATAATAATAATAAATTCTTATAATCAAAATAATATTAATTATATTAATAAAATAAATTCTTACAATAAAAATAATAGCAAGAGTAAGATAATAATAATAATAATAATAATAATAATAATAATAATAATAATAATAATAATAATAAATATTATTATTATTATTTTGATTATTTATGATTATCAGTGTCATTAATATTATCATTAAACTATTACAACGTATATTGAACACCATTATTATCATCAGTGATACCTTATCATGAAAAAAAAAATAAAAATTTACGCAAAGCTGAATAATAATTCTCCACAAGACACACCACATATCAATATATTTCTTCCGCTTTTATTTTTTTGGGTGGGTAACTTTCCATTTTTATCTCGGTTATCCATATGCTAAATAGCTCAGATATATTTTAATAAATTCGTTCGTCGGCCGAGCGAGCGTGAAATTGAGTTTTACGATCACCGAATAAAAAAAAAAATGAGATAAGGAACATATTATGGGTTTTTTTTTTCGTTAAATTCATTTTATCACTGGGCAATTTTTCGGGATTTTTTTTTTTTTGCCTCTTTCTAGGTATGTCGCGGTTTGATTTAAAGTTTTCTCCTGTACTGGTGCTTTTTTTTTTTTTTAGGGTTGAAGGTGTGTCGGGGTACTGGCATTTTAGGTTTCTTGGTTTGCTGTGGTACTGATATTATTATTATTATTATTATTATTATTATTATTATTATTATTACTGTTATTATTCTTATTTTTATTACTGTCATTATTATTGCTGCTATAATTATTACTGTTAGTGTTATTATTATTATTATTATTATTATTACTGTTCTTCTTCTTCTTCTTCTTCTTCTTCTTATTATTATTATTATTATTATTATTATTATTATTATTATTATTATTATTATTATTATCACTGTTATTATTATTTTTATTACTGTTATTATTATTGCTGCTATAATTATTACTGTTACTGTTATTATTATTATTATTATTATTATTATTATTATTATTATTATTATTATTATAACATTTACGCATATAAATTTCACGTCTATATATAATAAATCTTATTCCTGACAGCAATATAAAAAGTAAAACAATGAAGGCCTTATTTCCATTTTCTCGAAGACAGATTGTAGAGTCTCTCTTTTCTTTTTTCTTTGCTGTCTCTCTCCCCTCCTCACTCCTTCCTACTTTCTTTCTCCCCACCTCCCTGCTTCTTGCTACTTCACTCTGTATCCTCATCTTTTCGTCTCTTACTTTCAATTTGTTTTAGCATCATGTTTCTTGTTCTCCCTCTTCATTTCTCTGCTCTTTTGTTTCCTCTTCCTCCTAGATGACCTCCCACTGTAAGATATAAAAGATTCTTCCTGGGGGTCACTGCCCCCTACTGATGGCTTGCTCCAGCATTTTGTGCCGTGTTGGGTGAGGCGTAGGTTGTGTGACCCAGCCTCTCGGTGACCCAGAGATGTGCTCTCCGAGGTCACAATGTGTCTTTGTCTTTGATTAGAGGTGACCCGAATGGAGGGGGAAAGTGAAGGGAAGAGGTGGAGGTAAGGGGTGAAGGAAGGGACAAAAGAAAGGAGGGAGAAGTGATTCGAAGTTTGGTGAATCCTCAGAATATGAATAGCAATCTAGGAGTCTCTTTTTTCTCTATCTCTATCATCCATTTCTATTTCCCTCTCCATCTTCCTCTCTTCCTCTCTCTTTCCCTCGCCCTCTCCTTCACTCTACACTCCCTCACCCTAACCCTCTCCCTAATCCCCTCCTATCCACTCCTCTCACTTTGCTCCAAGGAACTTGAGTTGAAAAAATCTCCATCTTTTATGCACCAGCTATCAGGATTCATGACACCGTCAGGAAGAGGCTGAAATGAGTTTAGTTTCCCAGTAATACTTCTTCAGCAAACAATTTTGCGTGCCAGAATTTTTTTACCCTCTCCCCTTTCCACTTCCTCCCGATTTATCTTCTTTCCCTTTTTTTTCATAATTTGTGTCTTCTTTCTTCCCCGTCTTCCATTTTTTGTTATTTATATGGCTTTTCTTTTCGTTTACTTGTGATTCATCTCCTTCCTTTTTTCATAGTTTGTGTGCCATTCCGTGTTTTCCTTTTTCCTTCTCATTTGCCAATTTCATTTTCCTTTATTTTTGTACCCTTTCTTCTATTGTTTTTCTTCTTCCTCTTGTCATTTTTACCTTCCATTATTTCTAATATTTACAATTCATTTTCTGTCTCTCAGCAATTTCTTCCTCTCCCGTATTGCTATGGAAGAAAGTGAGGAGAATAACAGACGGTGAAGTAGATAAGACTGAAAGAGAAGGTAAAGAAAGGCAGAGAAATAGGGAAAGAAGGAGGAGGAGGAGGAGGAGGAGGAGGAGGAGGAAACGAATGATTTTACTTAATGTAATTGATTTAAGTAAGTCACCACTAAATTTATCAAGCGCATGTGTTTCAGAATTATATCTTAATATGTGCCACACAACAACTGGGGGAGCTGAAAGATAACTCTAGGCCTTTCGTGTTGCAATCAACATCATCGGGAGCTTGCAATGTTGCAGAAGCGTCTTTGTGCGATCACTCGAGGAAAGACGCTTCCTATGATCGTGTTTGCTTGGACCTGCTCTTTTATGCGACATTGCAAGCTCTTGATTGTGTTGATTGCAACACGAAAGTCTAGAGCTATCATTCAACTCTCCCCGTGGATGTTTTGCATCTTGTATCGCTTGTTCGCGATTTCTTGCATAATCTTAATATACGTAACAAGATATTACAATATGCAAAACAATCACTCTGAGATAATAGTGAACATACAAGCGCTTTCGTGATTTCTCACATTATCAAGGACATGATAATGTGAGAAATCACGAAAGTACTGAGATATTCACCATTTTTTCACAGTGATAGTTTTGCATCTTAATAAATCTAATATATAATATAATATAGTATATACTGAGATATTCCTTGCAGAATACGTATAGAAAGGGTTGAACTATATACCTCAATCTAAAGGATTTAAGCAACGTTTAACCCACAATTCAGAGAGGAGACTTAAAATCAGTGGTGTGACCACTCCTGAATCATTGTTATGGGCAATAATCGGGAGCTGATAATGGTCCAGGACGGACCGAAACGTCGTCTAACGTTTCCCTTCCAGACTGTAAACTCGCTGTGAGGTGTACCTCAGGCATACGTTGAAGATCGAAATATATACTGGAAACCACATATTGTTTCAAAGAGGGGAGTGACTGTGTTGCCAGTGAAGGGCTCTTGATCCATGAAATGAGAGCTTTTCTCTTTCCTCGACTAGAATTTGATTACGTCTGTGAAAAAATGGTTTTCAAAATCGACAAGTTAAAAAACGAGACACTTGTGCAACATCTGGATATCTTTATTCTGGAAGCGTTACGCCACATAGTGGCTTTCTTCAGTCCAATGCAGAAAAAGGTGGACGATGAGGAGGAGCTTGAGGTAATTAGTCCCTCAGCTTGGAGTCGATGTGTTCACTGCTATTGATCGTGAGCTGGCTAGCCAACCCTGTCACCCCAACCACGAAAAGTTGCTCCTACTTATACGCCTCAAATTTGCCAAAGATTTTACCTTAGTTGTCAATATATGGTGTCGTCCCTTCCTTGTAGTAGTTGCTCAGTCAATAATCAAAACTATTTGCCTTAGACATCCATTCCCTGCTTACTTTTTCTTTTGACAGAATGCTAAGTAAGTTGTAAAGCTCTCTGACTAGGGGTTTTATTATATATTATTAGTCCGGCTCCTTAGCTTTGACTATTCTACACTTGCTAAAGTCACTGGTGGGCGAAACGTTGTATGAAATGCGGTTCCTCCTTGCTATAAATATCTTTATATCACAATTTGTCTGCTTACAGCCATATATCCACTTGTCGTGGACTCTGCAAGCAACTGCTGCTCTTATGCTGCCCAACATCGTTGCCTCCAGCACTGAGGCAGTTAATGGAGCTCCTTCCATTACCTGTCATGATGTTATCTAACTTGCTAACTATATCCTCCATCCTAGCCCCAGGGAAAACACACACTGTCTCTTCATACTAACCCTGTTAAAGAATGCTCGGACAGGCATACATTTAAAGGTGTATATACACATATAGGGTATATGGGTATATAAATTGAGAGTTTGCTGTAATGCTTATTTGATTAAAATATTGTCAACTGATGACGTACAGGTAACATGCACTCTTAATGACCTCATGTAGTGAAAAGGCTGTACATTTAGAAAATAGAATGCTATCTCTATGTATTTATGACGAGAGTCTCAAGAAATAAGTATATTCTTACCCTCCTGGGTTGTTGAAGTTTTTGTCGTACCTATCGTCTTATCGATCACAAACCCACACTCATCCTGCAGTAAAGAGAAGGGATTTATGCTCTCCACACTTCTTCACCCTTCTTTATCTATAGTTACAGCCTTTTATGTATTTTCTCCTTGCTTTGGATGCTGCATTTTTATCTTCGCTTTCTCTTCAGAACGACTTCGTTCTCCTCTCTGTGACCTGTAACTCAGTAGCAGAGCCTTCGGTTTACGTCCAAAATATACTGGGTTCGATTTCTCTCTTTCTCTCTCTCTCTCATCCCTCCCTCTCTCTCCCTTCTTCCCTCACCTACTCATGTGTTATCATACATAATTAGCAACAGGTATTAAGTAAAGCAATATATTTAAAGTAATTAAAGCAATATATTTACAGTATTTAAAGCAAAAAGATTCCCTGTATTAACAATGTGTTTAGTTATAGATTACGAGTGCCAATGTAACATGTTGGAACTCCTTGTAATGACATGCTGCAAAGTCAGCAAATTCAATACCCGAGGGCGCCCTGGGCGCCAGTTCACCAGAGGTACTCGTTAAAGGCAGTACTCCCCTGTGTTTGTGGTAGCCACCCATTGAGTGGGAAGTGCCCTCAGAAAGTGCCCAGTTAGAGGGTACTGCGTCGCCCGTGGAAGTTAATTTTCCTCGGTATAATGCCTAAGGGACCATGAAAATGTTCAGAGGGTTCAAAGCAAGTAATCAGCGAGGAAGAATGTCGATGTAAATAAATGTCTCAGAGAACCGACTGGATGACGGATCAGATATTTGTACAACAGTTGGATATCAACAATATCGATGACAGCCAGACAATTATAGAACAGCGAGGGAAAGAGATCCGAGAGGCAGAGGATCCCAGGAGTGCAGTGTAGTACTGTGTAAACCAGCTCTAAATTACTAACGATGAACACTGGGATCGACTCAATATAACTTCCTGAACAATGGACATCGTGTTAGAAGACAACCATATTGGCTTCCGTACTTTTACTTACATAAATACATGCAACTCGAACGATACAAAAAAATGCCAAGACTTGTTTCCATGTCCTCAACAGACAGGAAAGCCTCAAAATTCCATTAAGTCGGATTAGAGTTCATCATAGGAGCAACTATTGAAGCTGGTAACCTCCAGGTAACCTCCAGGTAACCTCCAGGTAACCTCCAAGTAACCTCCAGGTAACACAATAGGCAGGCTTATGTTTACGTAATGAAAAGTGAGCTAATTGAAATAATGTATATAGCAGTTAGGGGAAATAATTATAAATTAATTACGATTCTGGTCGGTGCCAGCCTCTGCCCACGATCCAACGCGGGCAGAGGCTGGCACCGACCAGAATCGTAAATGAAGAAGAGTGCAGAATTTGCGTATATCAACTTCTGTAGTCATAAGTAAACAATTCTCCCACACTGCTCACGTATCCAGTTTTGCTAAGCAATAAAAATTCTCCTCTCGCTTTCAATCTGCCGTAGCTGCTAAACATAGAGTAACAAACAGATGAAGGTATCCTCGTTGCCGTCCTGAAGTCCTCCTGCTCAGGCTGACAGATTTCATTACTTCCTGTGTGTATCTCATCCAGTGTGATGGATTATGACAAGGAAACATAGCTAGCTTATGTTTCCACTATGTAACTGGTTGGTTGGTTAATTGGGTTTAAGACCTGTAAACTACACGAGGGTCATTGAGACTGCATATAACCTCTCCACCATCAGTATAGTACTCTTGAAACCCTTAGATAAAGGTTAAACTAAAGGCTCTGCATATATCCACTGACAGATACAAACATCTTAGAGTGTATATCCTTGTCTATGTAAATTGAATATAGAACAGGGTAGCAGCACACTGCGGGTGTATCCAATTTTATATAATAAAAATTGTAACTGCCATACAGGAGAGGAAGCAGCACATTACTGATGTTCCTAATTTTGCTTAATAAAAAAAGCAATCCCTCTCATTTCTTCCTCCTTCTACTTACCTCTCATTTTCTTACCTGTTTCAACCAATCCCCTCTTCCCTAACCGGCTACGACCCAACCACAACTCCATCATCCTCCCCTCATGACCTATACTCCCAAATCCCCTTCACCTCTCTCCTTACCCACGCCATCCGCCTCTCTCCTTACCCACGATATCCGCCTCTCCCCATAGCCACGCCATCCGCCTCTCCCCTTACCCACGCCATCCGTCTCTCCCCTTACCCACGATATCCGCCTCTCCCCTCACCCACGCCATCCGCCCCTTCCCTCGCCTTGGGCTCTCAGGTTACCATCATGTGAACTGTGTTATGAACGAGTCTAATTTGTCACTCCCATAATGGAAGTTAATGATGTGGAGGGTGTCCATGAAGAAGTCGACTCCTCTTCTCTCTCTCTCTCTCTCTCTCTCCCTCTCTTTATCTATCTATATATTTATCTCTGCCTTTCTCCCTTTTCCTCTCTCTCTCTCTCTCTCTCTCTCTCTCTCTCTCTCTCTCTCTCTCTCTCTCTCTCTCTCTCTCTCTCTCTCTCTCTCTCTCTCTATCTATCTATCTATCTATATCTATCTATCTGTATATCTATCTCTCTGCCTTTCTCTCTCCTTCTCTTTCTCTCTCTCACTCTCTCCCACCTATAATAACCTCATTAACCACCATCTGGAAGGAAACACGGAAACGAAATGATGGAAGGTGGCGAAAGACGGGATTATAGGGGCTACGAGAAAGAGAGAGAGAGAGAGAGAGAGAGAGAGAGAGAGAGAGAGAGAGAGAGAGAGAGAGAGAGAACACCATGAGACAGCAATGGAGAGGTGCCGATGACACTTTTGAGATAATGAATAGATAAGAAGAAAATTGTGGTGAATATTGTAGATAAGAGTGAATTTGATGGATTAGTAGGACACACACACACACACACACACACACACACACACACACACACACACACACACACACACACACACACACACACACACACACACACACGTACACACACACACACACACACACACACACACACAAAGGAGCGGAGTCTCGTCCCCTGCAACCACAATTAAGTGAGTACACATTAAAAGCCATGCAACTCGCATGAGAGAAAGCAATATCAGGCCCCATGGAAATATAGACCGAGTGACAAAAATACTTAAATCATTAGACAGAAATCATATAAACCAACTTGTATGAAATTCATAAGCTACACTGGCGAAAGAGATATGCTATGAAAAATGGGTTTCCTGAGCATGGGGAGAGCACTTACGTTGACTAAGAACACGAGGAGAAACCTGTCGAGTTTGGATAACCTCTCGAGTTTACGTACCTACCTACCTACCCTCCAGGTAGGTAGGTAGGTAGACTCTCCAGTGGGACCTCAGCACCTAATGTACTTTACCTATCTGCAGTGTGTTCCGGGGTCGACGCCCCCGCAGCTCAGTCCTTTACCAGGCCTCCTGGTGGATTAGGGCCTGATCAGAAAGGTCGTATAGTAGTCTAACGTAGGAACCACAGCCCAGCTGGTCGGGTACTGAGTTTAGGTATCTGTCCAGCTCCCTCTTGAAGGCAGCCAGGGGTCTTGAAGGCAGCCACGGGTCTTGAAGGCAGCGAGGGGTTTTGAAGGCAGCCAGGAGTCTTGATGGCAGCCAGGGGTCTTGAAGGCAGCCAGGGGTCTTGAAGGCAGCCAGGGATCTTGAAGGCAGCCAGGGATCTTGAAGGCAGCCAGGGATCTTGAAGGCAGCCAGAGATCTTGAAGGCAGCCAGGGGTGACCGAGGAGGAAGGAACCGTCAACAACCACTGGAAGAAAATCAGAATGCAGATGTAATATACACAGACTTTGCAAAAGCATTTCACAAATGCGATCATGGCGTAATAGCCCATAAAATACGTGCTAAAGGAATAACTGGGAAAGTGGGGAGATCGATCTTCAACTTCCTAACAAATCGAACACAAAGAGTAATGGTCAACAGAGTTAAATCGAAGGCTGCCATAGTGAAGAGCTCTGTTCCACAAGGCACAGTACTCGCCCCCATCTTATTCCTTATCCTCATATCAGACATACACAGAGATATACACCACAGCACCGTATCATCCTTTGCGGATGATACTAGGATCTGCATGAGGCTGTCATCTGCTGAGGACGCGGTTAATCTCCAAGAAGATATAAACAAAGTTTTCCAGTGGGCAACGGTAAACAATATGATGTTCAATGAGGACAAATTCCAACTACTCCGTTATGGAAAACTGGAGGAGATAATAACTAGAACAGAGTATACTACTGACTCCGGCCATACAATAGAGCGGAAAAATAATGTAAGGGACCTGGGAGTAGTAATGTCTGAGGATCTCACTTTCAAGGATCACAACAGTGCCACGATCGCACGTGCAAAAAAAAAAAAACGATAGGATGGATAATGAGAACTTTCAAAACGAGAGATGCCAAGCCAATGATGACCCTTTTCAAATCACTTGTTCTCTCTCTAGGCTGGAATACTGCTGTACATTAACATCTCCATTCAAAGCAGGTGAAATCGCAGATCTAGAGAGTGTAGAGAGATCCTTTACTGCACGTATAAGTTCTGTCAAGCACCTTAACTACTGGGAACGCTTGGAAGCACTTGACTTGTACTCGTTGGAACGCAGGAGGGAGAGATATATCATAATCTACACTTGGAAAATCTTGGAAGGAATGGTCCCAAATCTGCACACAGAAATCACTCCCTACGAAAGTAAAAGACTGGACAGGCGATGCAAAATGCCCCCAATAAAAAGTAGGGGCGCCATTGGTACACTAAGGGAAAACACCATAAGTGTCCGGGGCCCAAAACTGTTCAACAGCCTCCCATCAAGCATTAGGGGAATTGCCAATAAACCCCTGGCTGCCTTCAAGAGAGAGCTGGACAGATACGTAAAGTAAGTGCCGGATCAGCCGGGCTGTGGCTCGTACGTTGGACTGCGTGCGGCCAGCAGTAACAGCCTAGTTGATCAGGCCCTGATCCATCGGGAGGCCTGGTCATGGACCGGGCCGCGGGGACGTTGATCCCCGGAATAACCTCCAGGTAACCTCCAGGTAACCATCAACACTGCAACATATAACCGGACCAAAAATTGAAATTTGCAACAGTTGTGTGGTGTTCACATCTGAAAAACCCACAAGTTAGAAAATACCCCCCCCCCCAAAAAAAAAAAAGAAATTAAAAAAATTATTTCTTATGAGGAGATACTGAAGAAGTTAAAGATGCGAACGTTGGTTGACAGGAGAAAAACAGAGACATTGTAAAATATCTTTAAGATCATTAAAGGAATGAAAAAGAAGATAATGAAGATTTTTTAGTATTTGCAACAGTGGTAACATGATGATAATGTTGCAAATTGAGGAAAAGTGGCACAGAAGAAGCAACATTTTTTTTTATTCGCAAACAGATTAGTTGAGTAATAGTATGATTAAAATAAGTGTAGGAAGTAAATGTTAGAAATGAACTTGCGACCATTTAAAATTTTAAGTAGTTTTAGTAGTAGCAGTAGTAGTAGTAGTAACAGCAGTAGCATGAAAAGTAGTAGTAGTAGTAGTTGTGGTAGTAGTAGTAGTAGTAGTAGTAGTAGTAGGAATTGTAGTAGTAGTAGTAGTAACAGTGGCAGTAGCAGTAGTAGTTGTAGTAGTAGGAGCAGCAATAGTAATAGTAGTAGTAGTAGTTAAAACTTGCATCAGGACAAAGTTATGGACAACATAAGCAAAACAACTGTCTGTCTCTCTCTCTCTCTCTCTCTCTCTCTCTCCCAAACCAGTAAGACACAAAGAAGGTGATCCTGTGTAAATCAATGAGGTTCAAAGACAACGCCTGGGTCAACCAGCGGCTGCATAATCTTTGGTATTTAAACACCGAAAGCTAACAGAGGTGTTACCTACATAGCAAGGTAAGCCGGCGGTTGCTTCATCACTCAGATCATCAGTGATGAAGGCTCATGTCATGAGACACTTATCCTGTTCCCCGACAAATAAACCAACTAACCAACCAACAAATCAACCTACAACAACAACCACCATCAGGATATATATATACACCGACAGTTGAATATCTCTCAGTATACATACGCTGAGATTTTACCTTGATCCCCACTTAAGGATTGAAGTTTTTCTTGACTGATGGTGAACAGATTATATATATCCAACCTGGTTGACCCTCGCGTAGTCGACAGGCTTTAAACCTCATTAACCAGCCAATATTAATGACTATACTTCTACTAGTAATACTACTGCTGCTATTACTACTACCATTACTACCACTACTACTACTACTATTACTACTACTACTACTACTACTACTACTACTACTACTACTACTAGCAGTAGTAGTAGTAGTAGTAGTACTAGTAGTAGTAGTAGTACAATTACTACTACTATTACTACTACAGATGATAATAATAATAATAATAATAATAATAATAATATTAATAATAATAATAATAATAATAATAATAATAATAATAATAAAATTAACAGCTATTGTTATTATTATTATTATTATTATTATTATTATTATTATTAAATTATGTCTTATACATTTACCTACTGCCAAGTACACTCTTCATTTAGGAAAGTCAACTGAGCAGGTCCCTGGTTTCCTACTTCCCAACCAAGCCAAAGAAGAAGCAATTAACCTTGATATAAGGACTTCCATATGGAAATTGAGTACATAAAGGAGGGAATGGGGTAGTAAAGCGTAAATGAGCTGAGGGGAAGTGGGAGGGGAGAGAGGGAAGGAGGATTCAGGGAAGAGGGGGAAGGATTGGAGGGAGAAGAGGGGAAGAGTATATTATCTGGTGTGGGAGTGAGAGGGGGAGACAGAGAGAGAGAGAGAGAGAGAGAGAGAGAGAGAGAGAGAGAGAGAGAGAGAGAGAGAGAGAGAGAGAGAGAGAGAGAGAGAGAGACAGACAGACAGACAGACAGATAAACAGAGAGAGAGAGAGAGAGACAGACAGACAGACAGACAGACAGAAAGACAGACAGACAGACAGGTAGACAGAGGGAGAGAGAGAGAGAGAGAGAGAGTAGGGGTTGAAAGATTCTGTACGAGGCACAAGTACGCTCACACCTTGAGTATGCTCCACTTTCTTGGTTCGCCTGCCCACCATCTCATCTGTGACTGCTTGACAGAGTAGAGAACAGAGCAAGACGTCTCATCTCTCTCCTGGACCCGTCCGGATAGATTTGTCATTTCAGCAGAGCCTTCAACACAGGAGGGATGTGGGTGGCCTTACTGTTATGTACAAGGCCAATATTGTCAAAGTACCACACTTGGATCCACTTCGAGGACAGCGTGAAACAAGCTTTTATGCCACAAGACGGGCAGAAAGCAGCAACTTCACTCTGGCTGTACCCTTCTTCAGAACATCACTCCATCTGAGATTATATATACCCAGGATGACTCGAGGGTGGAACACATTCGTACAGCATAATGATGTCAACGAGATAAAGTCAGTTGTTCAAATGAAAATGCTGGCCCACAGATGGCTCCAACTTCATCCTGTTCCCTAATTGTATGTCTCATAACAATAAAAATGCTTTCGAATGAGCTGATGTATGTAACAGCTCTTAGCTTGCAAATAAAGTTAGGAATCCTTAACCTGTAAATAGCTTGTCAATAAAGCTAGGGGTCCTTAACCTTGGAGCCTTGTTGGACTGGAGGCGCAGCCAGTGGCCACCCATGGCCCTCCAGAATTACAACTACTGATGCCAATAACAAAATCCCCCCAACAAACACAGAATACAACCTCGTTCATATTTGCTAATATACAGGGCCTTAAGCCATCCACCAACAACAAAATACCTTTTATCAGTGGACTTCTAGTGGAGTCTAATGCAATGTTTGCAGCCTTCACAGAGACTCACACAAAAGATCACTTTGACAGTGAAATATGGATAAGTGGTTACAACCTTTATAGATGCGACAGAAAAAACAGGCAACAAGGGGGGGTTGGCCTGTATGTCAAAGAGTCCCTTATCTGCACGGAGTTGCTGAACACCACAAATGAGGTAGTTGAAGTTCTATCAATAAAGATCGAGAACCAAAACCTAGTCGTTGTGGTTGTATACAAGCCACCAGATGCAACCTCCCAACAGTTCAAGGAACAGCTACTGAAAATCGATTACTGTTTGGAAAACCTTCCAGCTCCATCCCCAAACATCTTACTGCTTGGTGATTTCAACCTAAGGCATACAAAATGGAAGAATGTAGCAAATAATGTTATAGCTGAAACAATCCCCGGAGGTAGCGCAGATGAAAGGTCACACACACATGAGCTACTAAGTCTCTGCGAAAAACACACCTTAAGCCAGCAGATAGTGGAGCCAACAAGACTAGAAAACACACTTGACCTTATCTTCACAAATAATGAGGACCTGATAAGAGACATAAGAATATCAAAAACAACTAATTCCGATCACAATCTAATCGAAGTCCAGACGTACATGCATAGGGGTCCTGAACAACAGATGCATGTACCTGTGAAGGTGTCTTCACAAAATACAATTTCAACAACAAGAACATCAACTGGGACCAGGTAAACCATGTCCTAAACGAAACATGTTGGGAAGATGTCTTAAATGACATGGACCCAAACCAGTGCCTTGAAAGGATCAACTGCCTGGTAGCCGAAGCATGTTCTAGGCATATTCCCCTAAGAAAGAAGAAGAGCAGGAGTAAACTGGAGAGAAAAAGACGCTCCCTCTACAGAAGACGACGAAGAGTCACTGAGCTCCTTAGGAGTACTAGAATATCTGATACACGAAAGGAGGCGCTGACCAGGGAAGTGGAAACTATCGAACTTAAGCTAAATGACTCTTACAGGAACCAGGAGAGGCAGGAGGAGCTTAAAGCTATTAGTGAAATTGAAAGAAATTCAAAATATTTCTTTTCATATGCCAAAAACAAGGCAAATACCACATCTAGTATCGGGCCCTTACTCAGACAGGATGGGACTTACACAGACGACAACAAGGAAATGAGTGAAATATTGAAATCCCAGTACGACTCTGTGTTTAGTGAACCACTAATCGGTCTGAGGATCGACGACCCAAATGATTTCTTCATGAATGAGCCTCAAAACTCCATAAATGTATGCCAGATTTCCGACATTACCCTAACTCCGATAGATTTCGAAAAAGCCATTGACAACATGCCTATGCACTCAGCCCCGGGCCCAGACTCGTGGAACTCTGTTTTCATTAAGAACTGCAAGAAACCCTTCTCGCGTGCCCTAAGTACACTATGGAGGAGGAGCTTGGACATGGGTGAAATTCCACAGTCACTTAAAACAACGGATATAGCCCCACTCCATAAAGGTGGCAGCAAAGCATTAGCTAAGAACTATAGACCAATAGCTCTGACATCCCACATCATAAAAATCTTTGAAAGAGTGCTAAGAAGCAGGATTGCAAATCACCTGGATTCCCAAAATCTGCACAATCCAGGGCAACATGGGTTCAGGGTAGGTCGCTCCTGCCTCTCACAACTACTGGATCACTATGACATGGCCTTTGATGCACTGGAAGAAAATCAGAATGCAGATGTAATATACACAGACTTTGCAAAAGCATTTGACAAATGCGATCATGGCGTAATAGCCCATAAAATACGTGCTAAAGGAATAACTGGGAAAGTGGGGAGATGGATCTTCAACTTCCTAACAAATCGAACACAAAGAGTAGTGGTCAACAGAGTTAAATCGGAGGCTGCCATAGTGAAGAGCTCTGTTCCACAAGGCACAGTACTCGCCCCCATCTTATTCCTTATCCTCATATCAGACATAAACAGATATATACACCACAGCACCGTATCATCCTTTGCGGATGATACTAGGATCTGCATGAGGCTGTCATCTGCTGAGGACGCGGTTAACCTCCAAGAAGATATAAACAAAGTTTTCCAGTGGGCAACGGTAAACAATATGATGTTCAATGAGGACAAATTCCAACTACTCCGTTATGGAAAACTGGAGGAGATAATAACTAGAACAGAGTATACTACTGACTCCGGCCATACAATAGAGCGGAAAAATAATGTAAGGGACCTGGGAGTAGTAATGTCTGAGGATCTCACTTTCAAGGATCACAACAGTGCCACGATCGCACGTGCAAAGAAAATGATAGGATGGATAATGAGAACTTTCAAAACGAGAGATGCCAAGCCCATGATGATCCTTTTCAAATCACTTGTTCTCTCTAGGCTGGAATACTGCTGTACATTAACATCTCCATACAAAGCAGGTGAAATCGCAGATCTAGAGAGTGTACAGAGATCCTTTACTGCACGTATAAGTTCTGTCAAGCACCTTAACTACTGGGAACGCTTGGAAGCACTTGACTTGTACTCGTTGGAACGCAGGAGGGAGAGATATATCATAATCTACACTTGGAAAATCTTGGAAGGAATGGTCCCAAATCTGCACACAGAAATCACTCCCTACGAAAGTAAAAGACTGGGCAGGCGATGCAAAATGCCGCCAATAAAAAGTAGGGGCGCCATTGGTACACTAAGAGAAAACACCATAAGTGTCCGGGGCCCAAAACTGTTCAACAGCCTCCCATCAAGCATTAGGGGAATTGCCAATAAACCCCTGGCTGCCTTCAAGAGAGAGCTGGACAGATACCTAAAGTCGGTGCCGGATCAGCCGGGCTGTGGCTCGTACGTCGGACTGCGTGCGGCCAGCAGTAACAGCCTAGTTGATCAGGCCCTGATCCATCGGGAGGCCTGGCCGTGGACCGGGCCGCGGGGGCGTTGATCCCCGGAATAACCTCCATGTAACCTCCAGGTAAACCCTGTGTAAAAAAAAAAAGAGACAGACAGACAGACAGACAGATAAAGAGCTGCAGCCATGATTTACACTACGGGCCATTTGCTGCAACGACTATATCCACTACTACCACCGTAGTAACTACGACCCCCGTGTAAAACGACTATTGCCTTGTAACCATGGCCACAGCCACAACCACGACGACGTCAACAATCCCCACCACCAGAGATGACACACACACACACACTCAGAGGCAGAACGACGCACACATGGTTCCTCACTGGCCCCACCATAAATTTTAGACTAATTTTGTGGACAAAACGAACCGCTAGAAGTCGGTAGGTTGTTCGGTGTCGTTTTTCGTTGTCTATGAGGAGGAGATGGAGGAGGAGGAGCAGGAGGAGAGAAGGAAGAGGTGGTGAAGGGAAAAGGGAGATCCGTTAAAAGAAGAACAGGTGATATGTATAACAGGCAATAGACGAAGACGATACAAAACAAGGAAGAAGAGAAAAGGGAGAATAAAAAAGGATTAAGGGGAAGATTATAATATTAAGAAAAGGAAGAGGGAAAGAAACCTACGTATATATGAAAGAGAAGGTGGAATAGGAGGAAACAAAAGATAATTAGGAGAATGGAAACTGCAATAAAAGGTTACTGAGGAGAGGGAAGAAAAGAGGAATAAGAATATGAAACCGATGATGCGGAGAAAGAACAGAAGAATATAGACAGCGAAGAGAGCAGACGTTGCTACTGAAGCGTCTTGACTGCACACACACACTACCCATCCTGTGGTCGATGGCGCAAGAGCATACGACCTAAAGAGGATTAACAGGAAAACTTGTAGCAGAGATGAGTATATTTACAAGCAAATTTTAAAAATATTTGCTCAGAATATCTATATTCCTGGTAGTCCTTTAGGGTCCTAGTTGCTAGGCCTTTTGTGTATATACATAAATGGTATATAATACCGACAACATCTGAGTATTTTTGTTTACAAATAAAGATACCCAGATGTTGCACATGTGTCTAAGTCTTTTGTATATGCAAATGCTCTTGTGAATATGGGACGCACAATATACTAGCCGCTTTGGAGGCAAAAACCTAATCTAATCTAGCATATTTTTTTTATAAATGTGTGAAACTGTCTATCTCTATGTTCCTTAATAAGTGGATAATTAAGTACATAGTGTTCACTAAATACTTCTACTTTAGATTGATCACCGTGTATTGTGATATGCCCAGCTGCAAGAAGCGCTTGCAACCAAGTCTAAGGCTAACTACTACATCACTTAGTGTCTTAGTCTGTTTATATTGCAAGTTGCTACTTTCAAGTTATCAGTGTTATAGATCTGCTTAGGCTTCTCAGCGGGACTCCTAGCTTACATGCTGCCTGTTACCTGACAGTCAGGCTCGCTCTTCACGCCTCCTCGTCATCTGATCTTCCCACTGTATACTTATACTAATTCTGGGATCTGGTTGAGTGGTGTAAGCACTTCGTATTTTGATGCAGAGTGTGTGGGTTCGAATACTGCTGTGGACTGAGAGATAATGTTTGTAAATAATTTCGCCAGCTTACGAATTGTTAAGCATATATACCCATGCATAAACGGAAGGATGGATAGGATGGCTAGAACGGAATGTCATTTTTACGGATCGCCTGAAGTCGATGTAATCAACTCCAGGTTGAGGGACTGATTACCTCAGTCTCCTTCTAATCTTCAATGTTCTTCTTTATATTGGGCTGATGAAGCCACTGTGTGGCGAAACGCTTCCACAATAAATATGTTAGGTAAGACACATATGCAACAGTTAGGTATCTTTATTATGAAACGTTTCGCCTACACAGTAGGCTTCTTCAGTCAAGTACAGAAAAGTTGATAGAAGCCATTTTAATGTTCAGAATAAATATACCCAAGTGTTGTATACGTGTCTAATTTATTGGAAAATAAACACATCCTAGTGTTTGCCCACGTGTCTTTCCCGGCCACTGAACTTCTGTTTAAGATTCACCATTCGTGTTTTTTTCCCATTTTAGTTTCCAAACTTTACAGGCTGAAAATCCTTACATCCTGGCGGATTTGCCGAGTGAGAGGACCTTGTTTGGGGGGATGTACTCAACTGTTTGATATTTTTCAAGCGTCACCAGTATCCGAATCCCGATCTAAAAGCTAAGAGTGTATGTTCGGGAGAGAGAGGGAGAGAAAGAGAGAGAGAAATGGCTGCAATTTTATCCTATTTACTATTTGTATCTTTCATAACAATAAATGGCTT
>NC_091292.1:8850483-8852983 GCF_038502225.1 Cherax quadricarinatus
GGGTTGGCAAACGATACACAATACCTCCGTTGAGAAACAGGAGAGCTTAAGTACACTGAAAGAGAAATCAGTAAGTGTAAAATGACCACGACTCTTAAACACCTTCACTTCTTGCATACGTGGGATTACCAACAGGCCCCTTGGCCTCAATAAATTCCTCGAATCTGTTCCTGATTAGCCGGGCTGTGGTGCATACAATGGACTGCTGAGGGCGGGCACCAACAGCCTGACTGATCAGGCCAGTAACAAGGTCTGGCCTGGGACCGGGCCGCGGGGGCGGTGATCTCCGAAAGGGGCTGAAAGTAATCTTCTGCAACCTACAGGTAACCTCACTCATTAACAATTATTTTAATAGACCACAAGGAATCCCGAGAAGGATTCTAGTCTGTCGCAAAACTACGAGGGATCGAACATGACATCCTAAAGACTTGTACGAAGTGTAACCACTGGACCCCTGACTGACTTTACCAACAGCTGAAGAAGACTGCATCACTCGAGAGAAAGGCCTTGCTAGACTCATCTTGTTGACCTGAGGTGATGCTGAGACAACCTCACTTGGGAAGCTTTGATGTTTATTTCTTACTTATTTGCTCATCTGTTTGTGGTTGCAGGGCTCGAGTCGCAGCTCCTGGCCCATCCTCTTCGCTGGTCACTACAATGTGTGTGTGTGTGTGTGTGTGTGTGTCTGCATCAATAACCAAACAATATTTATTGTTCTTTTCCCCCCATTCCTTTACCCTCCCCTTCCCCCCTCTCCTTCCACCCTCCCTTCCCTCCCTTCTCTTCTTCCCCACTTCTCCTCTGCTTCCCATACCCATTTACAACCCCTCACTTCCCCAACCCCCCTTACCACTTGTAGTATTGACGCACATGTGTTCCATCACTTGTCTGTTTCTCCCCGCCTCTCTCTCTGTCTGTCTCTCTCTCTCTCTCTCTCTCTCTCTCTCTCTCTCTCTCTCTAGCAATCAGCTCCTGACTAATTTACCACATCGCTTTGTTGACACTCATCCATTCCGTTTCTCCTCACCGTCCCCCATTCCTTCCTCTTTCTCCCCTTCCCAGGCACCCCATCCTCCCTTAACCCGATCTTTCCAGCACCCCATCCTCCCATCACCCCACCCTCCCACCACCCCACCCTCCCACCACCCCACCCTCCCACCACCCCACCCTCCCCACCCTCCCACCCCACCCTCCCCACCCTCCCACCACCCCACCCTCCCTCCCACCACCCCCACCCTCCCACCACCCCACCCTCCCACCACCCCACCCCACCCACCCCACCACCCCACCCCACCCTCCCATCACCCCCTACCAGTTCCTTTCATGTGTGATCCAGCCTCTGTTAATTCAGAACTCTATACATAAGCTGAATACAGGATATTATTTCTTTCATTCGCTTCTACATTGCAATTTAATTTTGTTTTAATTTACCAAAACTGATGACATCAGCAGTGTGCTTGGTTGGCAACGTTCTGGCCTCTCACGGTGAGTGTCCGGGGTTCAATCCCCGGCACGGCTGGAAACGTTGGGCATGCTGTCCCTGTTCACCTAGCAGTAAGTACCTGGGTGTTAGTCACCTTACACCTGCTGTCCCTGTTCACCTAGCAGTAAGTACCTGGGTGTTAGTCACCTTACACATGCAGTCCCTGTTCACCTAGCAGTAAGTACCTGGGTGTTAGTCACCTTACACCTGCTGTCCCTGTTCACCTAGCAGTAAGTACCTGGGTGTTAGTCACCTTACACATGCTGTCCCTGTTCACCTAGCAGTACCTCCGGGTGTTAGTCACCCTTACACATGCTGTCCCTGTTCACCTAGCAGTAAGTACCTGGGTGTTAGTCACCTTACACATGCTGTCCCTGTTCACCTAGCAGTAAGTACCTGGGTGTTAGTCACCTTACACCTGCTGTCCCTGTTCACCTAGCAGTAAGTACCTGGGTGTTAGTCCACTGGTAGTAGACAGAATGCGCGTATGGAAGAGTGAGAACATATGTTTAAGTGTGGGGGGAACATTGCTCCAATTCCTTGAATCAAGAGCCCTATGTATACGTTTCCCGAGACCGAGATTTTATCATATATTATTATTATTATTATTATTATTATTATTATTATTATTATTATTATTATTATTATTATTATTATTATTGTTCCTGTTGTTGTTGTTGCTACTGTTATTATAATTATTATTATTATTATTATTATTATTATTATTATTATTATCGGTGTTCGTATTATAACCATGAAATATATAATAAAAAATTATATATATATATATATATATATATATATATATATATATATATATATATATATATATATATATATATATATATATATATATATATATACATAAATCATTATTGTTATCATCATCTTTATTTTCATCATCATTATCATCATCGTCATCACCATCCTCATCATCATCGTCATTATAAACTTCATAAGAATGGAAGCTAGGAGTTATTCATCCATGTCAGCAATAACTGCCGTGACAACTCCGCG
>NC_091292.1:8857983-8865483 GCF_038502225.1 Cherax quadricarinatus
TTTTGTCCTGTTAGATGATCCTCTTTAGACTTGTATACAGTGTGCCTTTTGAGTTCTTCAGAAGGTATCTTTATATATTTATTGATTGGTAATCAAAATACGAAAGTGTTGCACGTGTGATTTATATTATAACGAGCTCTTGACAGGAGAGGGAGGGAAGAAACAACACTTTTGTTGAGACAGCTTTTATCGGGACAAAGTTCCACTTTGTGCGGTTCTTTAAGTTATTGACTTGATAAAGTTCTGCTCGTTCTGTACATGGGTCTTTTCTTCACTACTGTCTGCAGTCTGCTGCTGTATCCAGCAGACACAAAGTGGCTGGCGTGGGGGAAGGGGGAATGTATCGGCTGCAGAATATAGTGCAAACAGGTCCTCGATCAAACAATAGTTTGTCAGAGGTATGTTGTGTTAATCATGATATTCCTAACTCACGAAATCGTAATAACACGATTGCAAACAAACCACAGTACGGGTGGGGAATGAGCTCAGTTCCCACCCGTAACGTAGTTTGTTTATAATTTTCCTGATTGTTATCCACCCTATTCTCATTTACATGCATTAACGTACCAGTTCCAGCAATCCTTCAGTCCTCAGTTTATTCATTCTAGCTATTCTCCACCATTTTTTTTGTATTTGTCCTTCGTTAGTTTATTCATCTATTCCACCATGGACTCTCCCACCCATCCATCATCCCACCAACTCACCCACCTACTCACCAACCCACTCGTCCATATGCCTGCCCACTCGCCGTCCAAAATACCCACAAGCACACCCACCCACCAGTTTTCCATTCCAGTAGTGACTACATCCGAGTTTATTTCAGACATGCTCGTGTTTGAGTTTGTGAAGAAGTGCATTTGCTTAACAGAGTGCAGGAACCAGCTATGTTGGTCCTTGTGGAGATGAGGTTTAATATTTGTACTCGAGAGATTGAGCGAGAGAGAGAGAGAGAGAGAGAGAGAGAGAGAGAGAGAGAGAGAGAGAGAGAGAGAGAGAGAGAGAGAGAGAGAGAGAGAGAGAGAGAGAGAGAGAGAGAGAGAGGATAATGATATTATTATTAGTTTTATTATTGTTAAGATAATCATATTTGACTTGCCTAACACAAGTGGTGTTGACCATTCTAAATTATTCTGTGATCTGGAGGGCTGTCCTTGAGTTTGCAAATTCTGTATTTGCTACTGATGTTGTTGTGTACTGGCGTTCCTCCGGGAATACAATAGGTTCGCTGCGATATTTATACACAGGATCGTTTCCTTGATAAAGTTTTTTACCTACTAAATAGTTCGTTATCTACTGTCTGCTTTCCCTTTCGCTTCCTGCTTCTTCTTCTTCTTCTTCTTCTTCTTCCTATTTCCCTATCCTCCTCGTCTTCCTCAACCTATTCTTCCTGTTTCTGCTCCTCTTCTCAACAAAAAAAAAAAACGTGAAATCCAACAAAAAAGTTTCTGTCAAATGAAACCGACTGTCTCTAACGAGAAAAAGAAGAGGTCGCAAAAACGAAAGGGTACAAATTACTGCCGAGGGGATTAGGCAGAGTAACAGTAGTAGCAGCTGGAGACAACTAAGAACTTGTGAGGGATAGCCAGATAGTCAGAAGGAGACATTTGGAGATTATGAGGGATAACTTGGGGTATATGAAGGGGAAAAGGGGGACATTCAAGGCTTGTTGGGAATAGTCGGGGTTCTGTAACGAGGAAAGGGAAGAAATTCAGTGCCTAGTATAATTTTTAAACTTGTGAGACAAGTTTAGATCTTTTGTGGGAGATATTCAAAGACTAGTGCGATGGTTTTTCCGCTTACGAGAGGAAGAGCTTGTTGGAGACACAAATGGACTGAGGCGAAACGGCTATTCTTATAATGATTTATCAAGGACTTCTGTGAAAACATTCTGGCAGCATGTGAGGGAATCAGACACTCGTGGTGGTATGCAGGACTTGAGGGAAGATTTCAAGACTTATGGGATCCGGAGAAATTTCGGTCTCGTAGGAGACAAAAATTACCGAAGACACTCAGACCTTAGCGATCAGTCACGACCCATAAAGTGGCAGCGGAAGATTTGGGGAAGAGTTTCTTCGTCTTAGGAAGATATGTGTGGTTCACTGAGGACCAATTTTTCTTCTCCACTGGCAAAAAGGATATTTAAAAGGAGGGATATATTGTAAAATAAACTTATTTAAACCATCATAAGAAAAATTTTCTTTGGGAAATATATTTTTTTTTTAAATTTGTCTTAAATTATATTTATACTCAAACTAAAAAAAATATAATAAATAAAATGTAAAATTGGGTTTTACTCGAAATTGCTCTTAGGAAAATTTAAGAAAATCATTACATTGGTAATATACACCCAAGTTGTTTTAAAAGTAGGGGACCAATGAAATAATTTTTTAATGTGCCCAAATATATTTCATCAGTGGGAAGAATAAGTTGAAATATAGCGTTAATAGTATTTAATAGTAAGATAGTTCAGAAGGTGAGGTGTTCACTTAGTGTTCAGACTGAGGTTCACGTCCCTGTTGGCTATTGTTATAAATAAATATATGTACTCAGACACACACACAGGTGCGCGTATATATATATATATATATATATATATATATATATATATATATATATATATATATATATATATATATATATATATATATATATATACAGACAGAGAGAGAGAGAGAGAGAGAGAGAGAGAGAGAGAGAGAGAGAGAGAGAGAGAGAGAGAGAGAGAGAGAGAGAGAGAGAGAGAGAGAGAGAGAGAGAGGGAAATCTTTGGATTTCTTGAAGATGTATATAAAAAAAGAATTTTTCACCTACAACTCCACTTCACACATACATGTACATATATACCAAATTAGATCATATAATCCAAAATGTTAAAAAAGAAAGATATTGTACAGGTATATAGACTTATGTACATAATTCAACACATAACCAGCCCTTGTCAAGATATATCTCATTCAATTACCTTGTATTTACACAGATATTAAATGTGTTTGTGACTGATATTAAAGTGTGGAAAAATAAAAGAGAAATTAATGAATAATATTTGGGCATCGCCATAATAAATATTTATTTCAAGTTCTCAGGACCCACCACAGTACACACTGTTTATTTATAAATTGTTTATCACCACGTTATTGCAGCTCCTGAGTCAATGGTACATTAAGTCAATGTAACCTGACCTGACTAGGTTGGGTGCATTGGCTTAAGCCGGTAGGAGACTTGAACATTAAAATGGTATAAAATACCGACAGGTTGTTAGGTAAGACACATATGCAACAGTTAGGTATCTTTATTATGAAACGTTTCGCCTACACAGTAGGCTTCTTCAGTCAAGTACATGGGCCAGTAGGCCTTCTGCAGTGTTCCTTCGTTCATATGTTCTTATGTTAAGTGATTGTTTATCAAGAGTCGTCACATGTAAAGCTTCTGAGATGCTGGAATGTGGAAAAATGACTGCGAATTTTTCTTTGCTTTTTGTAATACAAAATTCTTGACGTCTGATGTACTGCGCTCGTGCGTCTTCACTGTGAATATGATATTGTGGAGGAAGTTTATTTTTTTTTCTAGAGGGAATTTCTTTTACATCTT
Source organism: Cherax quadricarinatus (assembly GCF_038502225.1). Taxonomy (NCBI): domain Eukaryota; kingdom Metazoa; phylum Arthropoda; class Malacostraca; order Decapoda; family Parastacidae; genus Cherax; species Cherax quadricarinatus. The sequence goes on from NC_091292.1 coordinate 8,861,572, forward strand.
TTTGTTTTCAAATATATTTACTCCTACCTTTCTTCAAACACATTCACTCTTCCGCTTCTTAAACACACACCTCCTCTCCTCGAACACACACCTCCTCTCCTCGAACACACACCTCCTCTCCTCAAACACACCTCCTCTCCTCAAATACACACCTCTCCTCCTCAAACACACCCACCCTTCTCCTCCTCAAACATCCCCCTCCCCTCATTAAATACACATACCCGTCTCCTCTTCAAACATCCCCCTCCCATCCTCAAGCACACCCTCCCATCCTCTCTGTACATATCAATTAGTTACAACATACATCCTGTTATGTATATGCTGCTCCCGTGACCCTGATAGATTTTTGCAACCTCCTGTGTCCTCCTTCCTTCCCTCCTGCTCTTCCGTTTTAACTAGGTACACAATACACAGATAACCCGCACATAGGAGAGAGAAATTTACAACGACGTTTCGGTCCGACATGGATCATTTACTTGAACCATTTACAAAGTCGTCGTAAGCTTCTCTCTCCTATGTGCGAGATATTTGTGTATTGTTCTAGTCTCGGTATTATGCCTTTTTGTTCTAAATAACTGGGTAGGTGGACCCATGGATTTTTAACTTCCTCACAAATAGAGCCCAAAAAGTGACAGTAAACAGAGTGATTCTCTCCAGGGTGGAGTACTGCTGTGTGCTGACGGTCTCCTCCAAAGCAGGCGAAGCTACTTAGGCGAGACACATGCATCATAATATACACACCGATGTCTTCCATACGAAGGAATATTGAATTCCCTTATCTTACATTCAGTTGTAAGACGTAGAACGAAAAAAAGACACGATTGAAGTGTATACGTAAGTGGAAGATGCGCATAAAAAAAATTATAAATGAGGTTTCCAATGAAAAGCAAGGGAGCGATGAGTACACTGAGAGAGAACTCAGTAAGTGTTAAGGGACCACGACTCTTCAACACCCTCCCTTCATGCATAAGGGAACATCACCAACACACTCTTAGCTGTTTTCAAGAGGAAACTCAACAGATTCCTCAAAACACTTCCTGATCAGCCTGGTTGTAGTGCATTCGTTGGGCTGCGGGCTGCTGGCACTAACAGCTTGATCGGGCCAGCAACCAGGAGGTCTGGTCTGGGACCGGGTCGCGGGGGGCGGTGACCTCCGGAAGCGACTCTAAGAAAATCTTTCAAGTCTCCACCTTCTGTTTCTCATATTTCTCCTCTTCCTCAATCTTCTAGTCTTGCTCTTCCTTCTTTTATTCCTCATCCTACTTCTCTTCCCTCTTTCCTTCCATTCCCCTTCCTTTTACTTTTATTTTTGCTACTCTTCCTCTCTCTCCTACTCTTCCTCCTCACTTTTCCTCTTTTACTTCCTGCTCATCCCACTTCCCTTCCTCGTATTCTCATCTTCTTGCTGCTGCTTATCTCCCTGTTCATCCTCCACTTGTTACCTCCCCTACGTATCACTGTCATGGATATCACTGTTTATATCTGTTTCCCCTCTTTTTTTTGGCCCTTCCCCTCTCCTTAATCCCTCCTCTGATCCCCTCATCCTCCTGTTGCTTCTCCTCTTCCTCTTTATTCTGTTCCTCCTCCTCCTCAATGATGACACTGTCCTATATATTATCAAATGGAAGTATTAGAGGGAAGGAGGTCTCTTTCTGTCCCCCTCTCTCTTCCTTTCCACTAATCTTACCCTCCACCTCCCTTTCCTTACCCCTCCAAAATCCTCCTCCCCTCTCCTCGCATATCCCCTCCTGCCTTGTAACCCCTCACTCATCTCCCATTACTTCCCTCCCCTCCCTCTTAATTCTCGCTTTTCCCTCCTTTGCCCTCTCACATCTGCCACCTCTCAGGTCCTCCCCTCACTCCCCTAATCCCTTAAAAATGACCAAACAGGTGGAGAGGGGAGAGACTAAACCAGCTAAACCAAAGGGACATTCCCCTCTGAGGGCCTTCTGCTTTTCTCTCTCTTACCTCATCTGTGGTGATAGGAATTGTGGATTTGCAGATTATCTGAGGTGATAGGAACTCTGGATTTACAAGGGATTCTCTCTAGTGAGAGGAACTCTGGATTTACAAGGGATTCTCTCTAGTGAGAGGAACTCTGGATTTACAAGGGATTCTCTCTAGTGAGAGGAACTCTGGATTTACAAGGGATTCTCTCTAGTGAGAGGAACTCTGGATTTACAAGGGATTCTCTCTAGTGAGAGGAACTCTGGATTTACAAGGGATTCTCTCTAGTGAGAGGAACCCTGGATTTACAAGGGATTCTCTCTAGTGAGAGGAACTCTGGATTTACAAGGGATTCTCTCTAGTGAGAGGAACTCTGGATTTACAAGGGATTCTCTCTAGTGAGAGGAACTCTGGATTTACAAGGGATTCTCTCTAGTTAGAGGAACTATGGATTTACAAGGGATTCTCTCTAGTTAGATAAATTATGGATTTACAAGGGATTCTCTCTAGCTAGAGGAACTACGGATTTACAAGGGATTCTCTCTAGTGAGAGAAACTGTGGATTTAAAAGGGATTCTCTCTAGTGAGAGAAACTATGGATTTACAAGGGATTCTCTCTAGTGAGAGGAACTATGGATTTACAAGGGATTCTCTCTAGTTAGATAAACTCTGGATTTACAAGGGATTCTCTCTAGTTAGATAAACTATGGATTTACAAGGGATTCTCTCTAGCTAGAGGAACTACGGATTTACAAGGTATTCTCTCTAGTGAGAGAAACTATGGATTTACAAGGGATTCTCTCTAGTGAGAGGAACTATGGATTTACAAGGGATTCTCTCTAGTGAGAGGAACTCTGGATTTACAACGAATTCTCTCTAGTGAGAGGAACTCTGGATTTACAAGGGATTCTCTCTAGTTAGATGAACTATGGATTTACAAGGGATTCTCTCTAGCTAGAGGAACTACGGATTTACAAGGGATTCTCTCTGGTGAGAGAAACTATGGATTTAAAAGGGATTCTCTCTATTGAGAGAAACTATGGATTTACAAGGGATTCTCTCTAGTGAGAGGAACTATGGATTTACAAGGGATTCTCCCTAGTGATAGGAAGTATGGATTTACATGGGATTCTCTCCAGTGAGAGGAAGCATTGATTTACAAGGGATTCTCTCTAGTGAGAGGAACAATGGATTTACAAGGGATCAAATACTTTTTTCTTAACTTCAAATAGATAACCTTGAAATAGTTGAAGATATCTCTTATTATCTGTTATTCCTTGTGTATTTCTTTGTACTCCTAAGTACTCGCATGTACTACTATGAACTATGATGTACACACGTGTTCCATTTTCTCCCCTATATTCTCTTGCGTACCTCCACATATACAGTATACCAATACACTTTCTTTAACTCCGATATAAACAATTGTACTAACATTTACTCATAAATATATACAAATGTACTACCATATATATCAGTGTACTTTCTTGTGCTTCCCATACATACCACACTTCCAAAATACACCATTACACTTTATATGTATGTATGTATGTATCTATATATATATATATATATATATATATATATATATATATATATATATACATATATTATATATATATATATATATATATATATATATATATATATATATATATATATATATATATATATATATATATATATATATATATATATATATAACAGTGTACTCTCATGTATCTCCATCTAAATATACAAATGTACCTTCACGTACTCGCAAGTACTCTCCTGTACTCACAGGTACAATTTCCTCACTTTCTTCTCACTCTTCACCAAGGGTAAAAAAGAAACTCACCTCGAAGGTTAAAAATACAGCCCACAAAATAATACTGAAAAAGACAGCGGAAAATGCTGATCTTTCCTCCTCGTGGACAACACGTTTAATGATCTCCTTTACCAGATGGGAAACATGTATTTAAGTAA
>NC_091292.1:8867983-8877983 GCF_038502225.1 Cherax quadricarinatus
GATCACAGTAAACAGGTGATTTTAAAATATGCAAAACAACCACTCTGAAAGAATAGAGAAATTCCAAGCGCGGTCGTGACTACTCACATTATCAAGGAACTATTGATAATGTGAGTAGTCACGAAAGCGCTTGGAATTTCTCTATTCTTTCAGAGTGGTTGTTTTGCATATATATATATATATATATATATATATATATATATATATATATATATCTGTGTGTGTGTGTGTGTGTGTGTGTGTGTGTGTGTGTGTGTGTGTGTGTGTGTGTGTGTTTGCTTTATATATATGTCGAGCCTAATAAGCCGATTTTACCGAATAGTCCGAACTCACTTAAAAGTTAAACTTTTCCAAAAAATTATATTAGAGAAGGATACAATTTTTTTTTCATTGACAACGATATAAAGTTTTTTTTTATTTTTGGACCAAAACTAACTTTGAAACTTCACCTAAGCTGCTTAAACTTTAGCAATTTTAGCTGAATTCTGCTATTTCTCTCAATGGTTAATTTTAATTTATTATCAGTTACATATATTTTTTTCGTTATGATCAGATTGTATTTGGCAGACTTATGACATAAACAAATTTCTCTCAAAAAAGCAAAATATTCTGGACCAAAAACAAGCTAGTTCTGGGGTAAAGGTTACGTGTCTCGTTGAAAGGTTAGTCTAACCCGAAGTCCGATGTTTACATCGATCAGCTGTTCCTGTCCTTCTCTGCTGATGTTGACATACTCCGTTCACACCATTAAAGACAGATGGGAAGAAATGTGAAGGCCAGCCTCATCTTCCTCTGCCTATTTTTCTGCCTCCGCCACCTCCTCTTCTTTATCCTCTTTCTCCTTCTCATCTCCCTCCTCCTCCTCCTCTTTCTCTTCTTCCAGCATCTTCGCCTCCCTTAGCGCCAACACTCTCCCCTACCGGATTAACATATCAGCCTCTGCTCTGGCCTCTCTACATCAACCAGAACAAGACATCCACCAGTGTTGCGTCTGTAGGTCCCCGTGGCTCTCGGCTCAGATTCTTTCTTCAATCCTTCCCCCACACGCCGGATACCCACAACGCGAAATATTTACGCACAAATCTGAAAGTATGGTAGTAGGCTGGTGTCCTCCCTCATCCCCGGTGTGGGAGGGCTGGCAGGAAGGACGTGCTCGCATCCCTCACACGGGATTTAAGAAGAATCCCAAAAGATCACTCACTTCGGCAGACCCTCGTCTCTAAGATTCTCTTATTTTTTTCTCCCTTACTACTGAGAAATATTTTCCTTCTTTTTTTTCTTTGTCACCGCCCATAGCTCAGATATTTTGCTACTTTTTTCCATTCAGCATTTTAAAATTAGTTTTTTTTTTTTTTTTTTGGGGGGGGGGGAGGGGAGGAAAACCTCGAGATAGTATTTACTCTTTTCTGAAAGTAAATATTTACGTGAAAATAAACGCACTAAATTATGTATAATTTTTTTGACAATTAAGGTTTATTTATTCTAATATATATTTCCTTTAGTTGTACAATCCAAAACTTGAGAATAGAGGCATATAAAGATTTTTATTTCCCATTTTCGATATTTGCAATATGATAAATAGTAATATAAAACACACACGCACACACACACACACATACACACACACACACACACACACACACACACACACACACACACACACACACACACACACACACACACACACACACACACACACGCATCCTGGAGGTCGTTTACGGGGGATTATTTCTGGGTAAAACGATACTTCAGTAATACGAAGGATCAACTAAAAGTGGACGTGAACCAGAGCCTTCCTGGACCTCTGGCTTCCTTGCAATCCCTCGCTATCTCCCTTCCCATCCCTCACTTTCTTCCTCCCCATTTCTCACTATCTCCCTTCTCATCTCTCACTATCTTCCTCCCCATCCCCCACTATCACCCTTACCATTCCTCACTTTCTTCTTCCCCATCTCTTACTATCTTTCTCCCCAGCTCTCACTATATCCCTCCCCATCCATCACTATTACCCTCCCAATTCCTCATTATCTCCCTCCCCATCCCTCACTATCTTCCTCCCCATCCCTCACTCTCTTCCTCCCCATCTCTCACTATCTTCCTCCTCATCCCTCACTCTCTCCCTTCCCATCTCTCACTCTCTTCCTCCCCATCCCTCACTATCTCCCTCCCCATCCCTCACTGTCTTCCTCCCCATCCCTCACTGTCTTCTTCCCCATCTCTCACTAACTTCTTCCCCATCTCTCACTATCTTCCTCCCCATCCCTCACTGTCTTCTTCCCCATCTCTCACTAACTTCTTCCCCATCTCTCACTATCTTCCTCCCCATCTCTCACTATCTTCCTCCCCATCCCTCACTATCTTCCTCCCCATCTCTCACTATCTTCCTCCCCATCCCTCACTATCTTCCTCCCCATCCCTCACTGTCTTCCTCCCCATCCCTCACTGTCTTCTTTCCCATCCCTCACTATCTTCCTCCCCATCTCTCACTATCTTCCTCCCCATCTCTCACTATCTTCCTCCCCATCCCTCACTATCTTCCTCCCCATCCCTCTCTATATTCCTCCCCATCCCTCACTGTCTTCCTCCCCATCCCTCACTATCTTCCTCCCCATCTCTCACTATCTTCCTCCGCATCTCTCACTATCTTCCTCCCCATCTCTCATTATCTTCCTCCTCATCTCTCACTATCTTCCTCCCCATCCCTCACTATCTTCCTCCCCATCTCTCACTATCTTCCTCCCCATCCCTCACTATCTTCCTCCCCATCCCTCACTATCTTCCTCCCCATCCCTCACTATCTTCCTCCCCATCTCTCACTATCTTCCTCCCCATCCCTCACTGTCTTCCTCCCCATCCCTCACTATTTTCCTCCCCATCTCTCACTATCTTCCTCCCCATCTCTCACTATCTTCCTCCCCATTCCTCACTATCTTCCTCCCCATCCCTCACTATCTTCCTCCCCATCCCTCACTATCTTCCTCCCCATCCCTCACTATCTTCCTCCCCATCCCTCACTATCTTCCTCCCCATCCCTCACTATCTTCCTCCCCATCCCTCACTATCTTCCTCCCCATCCCTCACTATCTTCCTCCCCATCCCTCACTATCTTCCTCCCCATCCCTCACTATCTTCCTCCCCATCCCTCACTATCTTCCTCCCCATCCCTCACTATCTTCCTCCCCATCCCTCACTATCTTCCTCCCCATCCCTCACTATCTTCCTCCCCATCCCTCACTATCTTCCTCCCCATCCCTCACTATCTTCCTCCCCATCCCTCACTATCTCAGTGCTGCTCGTCGACATTCTTGATGTACCTATAATTCTCACATTACCTGCACACACAAACATTCACATACATGACATGTGAAGAGAGGGGCACTTTTTCAGGCCTATTGGCCTATAATAGATCTGTCTTTCTCATGCCCAGCCCTTCTCACTCATACATTCGTCTAATCTTCAGTATTTTCTAAGCTACTTAGCAGATTGTTACATTCACATGAAAGAAGAAAATCTAGAACAAACTGGAGGACAGGATAGTAGAAGCCGAAACAATTGATAGTTTTCTAGATATTACAAATGGAGATCACGTTAGACCCAAGAGCTGGAAACGGAATGACGTAGTCGAAGTAGTGGCAGCAGATCCGGGCACAGTTTTAAGTATAGATACGACACAGACCATGGAGGACAATTGGCTGGTTGGTGTTGGGAGTAAAGCCTATCGGCTACACAAGGGTTGTTAAGGCTGCATGTAACTAATAAACTACTGGTCAAGGACACGTTAAACCTTAAATAGAGAATAACGTTATCATACGTACTGCAAGAGATACACATCTCTCAGTGTACATAAACATGTCTCAGTGCACCTCTCTTTGTATATACACAGAGATACACACCTGCCAGTGAGCATAACCTTGGCTAAGCCGGTTAGTGAGGGAGGCCAAGAACCGAGACTCGAACCCCTGCCCCATAACACACAACAATTTGGTTTCCCCACGTCACAGTGTTCATTTCATATGTCTCGCTCACATTCTCTCAGGTTCGTTCCTCGTTGTCGTCGATCTTCAAAACTCATCGCTCAAAATGTGTGATCCGCGGTAGCAATTGATGTCCATTCCACACGCCCGTCGAACAATACTGAATGATCATACCACTGCTGTGTTTACCGTCATACCACAGTGCTTTCCCGCGTCGATGGCACCATATGTGTATACAATATTGGGCGTAATAAAGCATTCAGTCGTTCACATTCAGATTTTTTGTTATTTCGCTTTATTTATCTTTTAAAAATGCTGTAGTATTATTGATGAGCCCTGCCACGATGGGACTCGATATTAATTATTACATCAATGGTATACAGCACAGACCACCTCATAAATAAGACACGTGTAACATATGGGTAATTTTTTTTTTATGAAGACGCATCGCCACAGAGGCGTTTTTAATTCAATACAGAGATTGTTCACACCGAAGAGAGTGGAAGAAAAGGTAACCAGTCCCACGGCTTTAGTAAGCGTTCAGTTCCTTCAGTCCTTAAAAAAAAAGGCCACAAATTGGCGAAATGTTATCACAATAAAAATGCCGAGGTAATATACATGTGTCTCATTCATCGTCTCATCGCTAACTCATGACTCGGAGATCTTGTACATCCACTGGTCTTGCAGAGGCGTCTCTGCCACGCCCTGGATACTTACACTTTTCAGCAGCGGGACAATAGCTTAAAACTCTACATACTTCCTTCCAGCAGGTCTGGAGTCACTCTTACACGGACGTAATTTTTTTCCTACGATCCATATACAGTAAATGATAAACGTGTTTATTAGCTTTATGTAAAGCATTTGTAACTGTGTTTACTTAATTTTGTGTGATAAGAATGTCTATCACAATATAATGCTACATTCCATTGTACTTGTACTGACTTATTGTCTAAGTCTGCATTATTATTATAATTATTATTATTATTATTATTATTATTATTATTATTATTATTATTATTATTATTATTATTATGATATTTGTTATGATCAATATTATTATTACAAAAATTATCTACGGGTTCCTCCTTCCCGAGATGAACGTACGAGAATTAAATTTTAACAGTGGTGGGGCGGGGTCCTTATGTTACAATGTATCAACGGAAAATGTTTTCAAGACTGTGGATTTATTTATCAAGCAAGGAAGATCCAAATTTATTCATTAGTTTAATGTGCTTTATAGTAGAGCATGATTCCAACACCACAGTAATCTATTTCCGTTTTATTTTTCGTCCGTGGGTTACACACACACACACACACACACACACACACACACACACACATATATATATATATATATATATATAAGTACTTAATTTTATGTTATTAGAGATTAATTGTTACCTAATATATAACCTAACCTAACTAATTTTATTCCTACCTAACCTTACTCACTGTGACAAGTCTGAAAATGATCTGCCTATCTGCTTTACGTTTTGATTGATATATTTAATAATTTAACCTTTATTGGTGGTTTATATAATTAAGAGGTAAGAATTTTTTAAGAGACATCAGTCATACCCTGGAATTAGCACTGGTCAAATTCGGATTTATTACTGTGGTAGGAGAGCGCTGATGAGGGTAATGAAATTGTAGGTGAAGAGGGGAATTAATTGTCAAGTAGCAACAGTGAGTACCTCGCCGAAGGATGCTTCGTTCCCTTAATTTTTAAAGGGGTGGACGTGTAAGCCAGCGGAAGGCTTCGGTTAGATAACGGGAGATCCAGCTGCGGGTCATCCTATGACTAAGACCCGCGTCAGGAAACACTTGTCCTGTTTCCTGACAAACCTTACCTAACCTAAAACTAGTGTGTAATATGGGAAACTGCAATTCTAAGCTTGCCCCACACTTACCAGTAGGCCTACTTTCAGAATTACACAGTTCTTGCGTTCCTCTTCCTCCTCATCCTTCCCCATTCTTTATCACTCCCTCTTACCTGGAGGTTACTTAGAGGTTATTCCGGGGATCAACGCCCCCGCGGCCCGGTCCATGACCAGGCCTGCCGATGGATCAGGGCCTGATCAACTAGGCTGTTACTGCTGGCCGCACGCAGTCCAACGTACAAGCCACAGCCCGGCTGATCCGGCACTGACTTTAGGTATCTGTCCAGCTCTCTCTTGAAGGCAGCCAGGGGTTTATTGGCAATTCCCCTAATGCTTGATGGGAGGCTGTTGAACAGTTTTGGGCCCCGGACACTTATGGTGTTTTCTCTTAGTGTACCAATGGCGCCCCTACTTTTTATTGGCGGCATTTTGCATCGCCTGCCCAGTCTTTTACTTTCGTAGGGAGTGATTTCTGTGTGCAGATTTGGGACCATTCTTCGTTCTCCTTCTAATATTAGTCCTCCCTTTGTCATTTTATTTCTCATTCCTAATCTTTTTCGTTTCCATTATTCCCTTCTCTTTCTCACATTCTTCGTTCACATCATTCTCATTTTTGAATCTCATTATCACGTTCCTAGTTCCTCTTCGGATTCACTTCCTCTTTCACCCAAATCTTCTTTACCTCCTCTTTCTCTTTCGCCTTCTGCTCCTCGCGCTGGTGCTTCTGCTTGCGGGTGCTTGGTTAATATGCTTGGGTATGCAGTGAGGACAGCCAGAGGGAAGTCAGGGAAGCCATCTGCGGTCTGCCTTCTCAATGCAGCGAGCAAAGCCCAAATTACAAGCCACAAACGGCCCAACTTAACATAGGAAATCTACCGTGACGGCCCAGGAGACATAACAGAAGGGGGCGGAAGGTGGATGGTGTGTAGAGTTGCTGATGGGGAAGTGGATGTATGTTGTTTCTTCCAAAACCTAAGCTAAAATAATAATAATAATAATAATAATAATAATAATAATAATAATAATAATAATAATAATAATAATAATAATAATAATGAGGGTTTACTGCAGAAAAAAAACACATGAAATACAGCGTGTTACTAATACGCACACTGCCTCAGCCAATTAACAAGGATTTCAATAAGCTAGATAGGAATATACCAACGTACAGTGGAAAGTCAAACCATGGCGAAAGAATAATGGATAGGGGCAAACTAGAACCAAATCTTCATTTCTGAGATAAAAACAATTTGGAAATTAGATAAGAAAATATGCGAGATACAAAATACGCAGCTCCAGTGCGTTTTGGAAAAATAAAATAAGTCTTTTAACAGATGAACAGAGGCTTATTGAAATAGCCAGAGTAAAGCGATTATTATTGACTGCTATTTAGGAAAAATAGATCTTTTGATGTTAACTAAAAGAAACAATAGTTTAACAAAGAAAAACAATTCGCCCTTTCATATAACATAAACAAATCTAGAAAAAATACATTACAGTTTTGAGAGTTTAGCAATTTCTTAATAACGCAAGATGAGGAATTTGTGGAATTAAATTGTATACATAGCTTCGTGAGAAGGTATGTCAGAGTCCAGTAGGTCAGGAAACAATATTAGCAATTTATGAAGAGAGACCAGGAGGTGTGAGTCAACATCTGACACACAACTCATGGACTATAAGCTAATGAAGAGACATTGAATATAACCTAGGAAGTATAGCTCTGTGCAAATAATTTTGTGAGTTCAACTTTGAGTGTACAAAATGATGAGTACACACAGACACACAGACACACAGACACACAGACACACACACACACACACACACACACACACACACACACACACACACACCTAGTGTGTGTGTGGGCCTAGTGGCGACCAGCGAAGAGGCGGGGCGTGGAGCTATGACTCGATCCCTGCAACCGCAATTAGGTGAGAACACACACACACACACACACACACACACACACACACACACACACACACACACACACATAAACACAGAGTGGGCACCTGTGACCAGCGGGGTCCCGCAGGGGTCAGTCCTAGGACCAGTGCTGTTTCTGGTATTTGTGAACGACATGACGGAAGGAATAGACTCTGAGGTGTCCCTGTTTGCAGATGACGTGAAGTTGATGAGGAGAATTCACTCGATCGAAGACCAGGCAGAACTACAAAGGGATCTGGACAGGCTGCAGACCTGGTCCAGCAATTGGCTCCTGGAGTTCAATCCCACCAAGTGCAAAGTCATGAAGATTGGGGAAGGGCAAAGAAGACCGCAGACGGAGTACAGTCTAGGGGGCCAGAGACTACAAACCTCACTCAAGGAAAAAGATCTTGGGGTGAGTATAACACCAGGCACATCTCCTGAAGCGCACATCAACCAAATAACTGCTGCAGCATATGGGCGCCTGGCAAACCTCAGAACAGCATTCCGACATCTTAATAAGGAATCATTCAGGACCCTGTACACCGTGTACGTTAGGCCCATATTGGAGTATGCGGCACCAGTTTTTAACCCACACCTAGCCAAGCACGTGAAGAAACTAGAGAAAGTGCAAAGGTTTGCAACAAGACTAGTCCCAGAGCTAAGAGGTATGTCCTACGAGGAGAGGTTAAGGGAAATCAACCTGACGACACTGGAGGACAGGAGAGATAGGGGGGACATGATAACGACATACAAAATACTGAGAGGAATTGACAAGGTGGACAAAGACAGGATGTTCCAGAGATTGGACACAGTAACAAGGGTACACAGTTGGAAGCTGAAGACACAGATGAATCACAGGGATGTTAGGAAGTATTTCTTCAGCCACAGAGTAGTCAGTAAGTGGAATAGTTTGGGAAGCGATGTAGTGGAGGCAGGATCCATACATAGCTTTAAGCAGAGGTATGATAAAGCTCACGGCTCAGGGAGAGTGACCTAGTAGCGATCAGTGAAGAGGCGGGGCCAGGAGCTCGGACTCGACCCCCGCAACCTCAACTAGGTGAGTACAACTAGGTGAGTACACACACACACACACACACATAAACACACACACACACACTAACTGATTCCACCAACGTACACAAAACACTGCAAAATACAACACGCTTGGATCCATGGAGACGCCAGCACTCCTGAGGCTAGACTAGCGTTCACGCGATGATTTCGCTTCCTGTCGCTAGACATCCCGAGGTGACTGTCTTCGAAAAAGAGTTTATTTAAAAGAAAAATGGAAGGGTGGGGAAAAGGAGGAGGAGGAGGATTGGATTGTGCTCATCTTGCTTTCTCGGTAATGTGTATGGTGGATTTGAGGCCATATGGGTGATTGGTTATGTGAATGGGTGAATAGATGGCTGTTAAAAATAAAGAAATGGTTAGTAAGATGGATTTATGGTTAAATGGATGGATAAAATGTGAAAAGGTTGAAAGGTAGATTGAATAATTCATTATATTAAATCTAGAGAAAAGCAGATTCATCATAAAATGTATTTCACATTTACCAGTCGGAGTTTCAGAAAAAAAAAAATATCTAGAGATATTCTGGGGTAAAAGTCAGGATTTTTATTTAAACCAATTTGAGCATGCAGCTTCCAAAAATCCACGTTACTAACCTGAATTCTGGGTGTTTAACCCGTTCTGTTCCATTTAAAAATGTTCCCGTTAAAATAATTTCAATGGAAATGGTTTTGTGAACGCGATATCTCCAAAAGTATTTGGTGCAGGGGATTGCAATTCGCGATGGCTATTTACATGGTACAGATCTAGAGATGATTGTATTTTGACACGACTTTCAAATTATGTATTTTTTTAGCTAATATTTGTTCTATATATTACATTTTCTTTCTGTTTCTTGGCCATTTTTTTTATCATTATATGACTTTTTCTTTTTTTTACAGATTACAACGTACTGGCACTTAGTTCTAGGCGTAAGAGTTTGTTTACAATTTCAACTCCCTTGATTGGGTGGTTTTCTTATCATTTCGGATCACATTAGCTAAAGTGCTTTCTTGGAAGAGGTCGTTTGCAGTGATTCTGGAAGTTTATGTGGCTATGGTGCCTTCAGGGAAGAGGTCGTTTGCAGTGGATTTGGAACTTTGCATCTTGTGGTTCAAGCACAAACCTGGTGACTATGCCGGTGAGAAGGGACTTAAAACTGTGAAG
>NC_091292.1:8882983-8887983 GCF_038502225.1 Cherax quadricarinatus
TGTGGTTGAAATCGCCCATTACCAGTAACTTTGCTCTGCTCGAGTGAGCTCTTCTTGCCACCTCAGCCAGTGTGTCCACCATCACCCTGTTGTTTTCTTCGTACTCCTCTCTTGGCCTCCTGCAGTTCTGTGGTGGGTTATACATCACTCCAATGACTACTTTATGTTCTCCGGACTGAATTGTACCTACAATGTAGTCTCTTTCTCCAATCATGTCCATGCCTTCCATTTCCTCAAATCCCCATCGGTGTTTTATGAGCAGTGCAACCCCTCCTCCCCCTCTACTCCTTCTATCTTTCCTCAGGATCTGATATCCTGTTGGGAAGATTGTGTCTGTTATTGTCTCAGCGAGTTTTGTTTCTGTGACTGCTATGATGTCTGGGGATTTTTCACTGATTCATTCCACTCCTCATGTTTATTCATTATTCCATCCGCGTTTGTGTACCAAACCTTTAGTTTCTTTTCTATCATTGTGGTCATGCAAGAATATTGGGGTTGGGGGAGCGAGAGCCTTGGTGGGGGCCTATATGGGGCTGTGGTGTAGGTGGGGTTTGTGTTGATGGGGGTGGGGTCAGAATGCCCATAAGGGACAGCTGTTGGGGTGAGGTTTGTGATATGGGGATTGGTGGCAGAGGGAACAGTGAGTGGGTTGTAGTATAGGTTGCTCAGTTGCGTTGGGAATGTCGCGGGTGGAGTCTTTTGGTGGGAGATTCTGTGGGGTGTGTTTGCCCTTCCTCCTGTGTCTGGGTCCTGCTCATTTTCATTGCTTCTCGTTCCTCCTTCCGTCTCTGTACCCTCTCTTTCAGTGTAGTCCTTTCTTCTTGTGTTCTGTCGCGGTCGAGGTATACTCTCTGGTACCCCTCTTTGTCCCTCAGTCTTGCTTTCTCTTGCAGAATCCTGGTTCGAACTGATTCTTCCTTGAAAGTTACTCTGACAGGCCGTATCCTTCCACTCGCAAACCACCCAATTCTCTGAAAATTTGTCACCTGGGTCATATTGCCCTCCCCTATTGTTTTCATGATGCCTTCAATCATTTTTTTCTCCTCCTGTTTTATTTCTTCAAAGTTGGCCCCCTTGGCTTCTTGGAGCCCGTACACAAAAACTGACCTCGCCCTTTCCTCCTCCCACTGAGTCTCCATCTGCGTCCTCTGAGGCATTTTATTTCCTTCCATTGACATGTTCTTGCCTTCAGTCCCTGTCATATCTGAAACTTCTATTCTCAGTGGACTGTCTTTCCTGACCAGCTGTCCCTTGCTACTGCAGTTGGCTGTTAGAATCTGTGTGTGTGTGTGTGTGCGTGTGTGTGTGTGTGTGTGCGTGCGTGCGTGTGCGTGCGTGTGTGTGTGTGTGTGTGTGTGTGTGTGTGTGTGTGTGTGTGTGTGTGTGTGTGTGTGTGTGTGTGTGTGTGTGTGTGTGTGTGTGTGCTTAACCATTAAAAATATCTCTATTTTAGTATCTTAGTTCTTAATCCTCACCTCTCCTCTTCCACCTCCTTCCCATTCCACCCTCTCTCTCTCTCTCTCTCTCTCTCTCTCTCTCTCTCTCTCTCTCTTTCTCTCTGTCCCATTTCTCAGCGCCTCTTCTCCTCTTCCATCCTCACCCTATTCTAATTTCCTCCCTCCCCTTCCTCCCCCTCTTTCTCTCTCTCCCCTCCTTCACACTGCCTTGCCTCCCTGACTCACAAGAACATGGAGTGATCACTCAGTTTGCCCCTCCACTCCAATTGTTGGCTTGACATTTCCCCTTCTCTCCACCAGTCTTCAGTTCCCTCCACTCTCTTCCCTCCCCCGTTTTTCAAACTCCTCCTGTGGCTCCCCGCGCCTCTCATTCCCCCCCTCACCTCCCGTTCGCTCCCCATCCCTCCCGATTACCCCATTCCTACCACCTGTCACCCCTTCCTTCAACCACGCCCCTTCTTGCTCCTCTCTTGTTCTTCCAGATGGTGCTGATTTCTTGTCTTTCCACCCTTCGTCTGAACCCCTTTCTTTCCCCTGAAACTCATCCCGCCCTCTTCCGGCCTGCAATCTCCCCGCCCCATTCCTAACTGTAATCTCCCCGCCCCATTCCTGACTGTAATCTTTCCTGTGTGTGTGTGCATGGCCTTGCATGGCCTCGCATGGCCTTCCATTTGGAGTGAGCAGAGATGAGTGTAGTGTCTCCGAGGAATCCGATCTCCTATTCTGACTTAAGTGCAATGGACACACCGGTGACGAAATTCCATTGGGACAACGTTTTGATCTATGAAGACTCTTACCATGTTTCTGCAAAATATTTAGATTTTGCCGCCGAAGATAAGAGATAAGATAAGATTTCGTTCGGATTTTTAACCCCGGAGGGTTAGCCACCCAGGATAACCCAAGAAAGTCAGTGCGTCATCGAGGACTGACTAACTTATTTCCATTGGGGTCCTTAATCTTGTCCCCCAGGATGCGACCCACACCAGTCGACTAACACCCAGGTACCTATTTGCTGCTAGGTGAACAGGACAATAGGTGTAAGGAAACGTGTCGAAATGTTTCCACCCGCCGGGAATCGAACCCGGGCCCTCCGTGTGTGAAGCGGGAGCTTTAGCCACCAGGCTTATTGTATACTCCATGTCTATCTTGCGTCTACAAGTACATGATACAACTTATACAGACCAAAACTCACATCAGTGATGTACTATATAGAAAACCCCTGGTTATACAGAGCATTTCGGGCAATTAGGTTAATTTTGTTCCCAGATGTGACTCACAACAGTCGGCTAACATCTAAGTACCTACTTGCTGCTAAGTGAACATGAACAGCAGATGTCTTAATGAAACATGACCCAATGTTTCCACCAGTACCGGGAATAAAACTGGGAACGCTTGGAAGCACTTGACTTGTACTCGTTGGAACGCAGGAGGGAGAGATATATCATAATCTACACTTGGAAAATCTTGGAAGGAATGGTCCCAAATCTGCACACAGAAATCACTCCCTACGAAAGTAAAAGACTGGGCAGGCGATGCAAAATGCCGCCAATAAAAAGTAGGGGCGCCATTGGTACACTAAGAGAAAACACCATAAGTGTCCGGGGCCCAAAACTGTTCAACAGCCTCCCATCAAGCATTAGGGGAATTGCCAATAAACCCCTGGCTGCCTTCAAGAGAGAGCTGGACAGATACCTAAAGTCAGTGCCGGATCAGCCGGGCTGTGGCTCGTACGTCGGACTGCGTGCGGCCAACAGTAACAGCCTAGTTGATCAGGCCCTGATCCATCGGGAGGCCTGGTCATGGACCGGGCCGCGGGGGCGTTGATCCCCGGAATAACCTCCAGGTAACCTCCAGGTGGACCTGGACGTGTGAGCTAAGCGCACTACAAGCCGAGCTACGGGACACCAAAGGCCTTGGAACGATGCTCCAAAAAGGGTTTACTGGAGTACATCTGGATTTATATCTACAGTGCTCTTATCTGTTACAAGCAGATTTGTTTTTTATATGTACTACAAAAGGATGTATTGACTTGATTAAGTTCTCTACTGAGCGAAACGTTGTCACAATAAACGTTCTGCGCCTGTATCTTTTTTTCGTTGGTGTCGGCAGTGCTTCCCGTGGGCTAGGACTGACCTGGACATGAAATACTGTGCGAAAATTAAAATGTGCCCCATCCTCTTCTCCTCCTCTACGACCTTCAAGTATTACCACCATTCTCTCCTCTACATCCTATCTGCTGTCCATCTCGTGGTGATTCCTGCAACCCAGTCTTCTTTTCCTCTCTCTTACTATGTAGGTACATGTGCAAAAATTTCTTTTCCTCTGCCCTCTCCCTTGTCCTTATCTCTCTCTTTCTCTATATCTCATCCTCTCTCATGCTCTTTCTTCTTTTCATTTCGCCCTTTCTCCTTCACCTCCTTTCTCTCTTTCCTTCTTTCTCTCTCTCCTCTCCCACTTTTCTTTTACCTCTCTCTATTCCTCCCTCACCCCTCTCTTTTAAAACTCCTGCAATCCATCCACTCACCCCACTATTCTTCTGGTGCCAATATCCCCTCTCCCTCCTCCTCTTCCTCCCTCATCTGTTTCTCTCCTTCCCCTCACCTTCATGCCTCTCCCCCTCCCTTCTGGTGGTGGCTGTGCCTTTGAAGAGAACCAGGTTTTATCACTTAATAGAATCGAAGTGACTTACATTGTTTACCGAGTCAAGAGGTTAGCAGCAGTGTGTTATCTCTCACACATAGGAGAAAATAGGGAGTGGTTCAGCATGGTTGTGTGTGTGTGTGTGTGTGTGTGTGTGTGTGTGTGTGTGTGTGTGTGTGTGTGTGTGTGTGCGTACTTATTTGTACTCACCTATTTGCGGCTGTAGAGGTAGAGTTACAGCTCCTGGACCCACCTCTTCGCTGGTCGTTACTAGGTCCACTCTCTCCCTGCTCCGTGTGTGTGTGTGTATGTGTGTGTGTGTGTGTGTGTGTGTGTGTGTGTGTACTCACCTAGTTGTACTCACCTAGTTGAGGTTGCGGGGATAGAGTCCGAGCTCCTGGCCCCCGCCTCTTCACTGATCGCTACTAGGTCACTCTCCCTGAGCCGTGAGCTTTATCATACCTCTGCTTAAAGCTATGTATGGATCCTGCCTCCACTACATCGCTTCCCAAACTATTCCACTTACTGACTACTCTGTGGCTGAAGAAATACTTCCTAACATCCCTGTGATTCATCTGTGTCTTCAGCTTCCAACTGTGTCCCCTTGTTACTGTGTCCAATCTCTGGAACATCCTGTCTTTGTCCACCTTGTCAATTCCTCTCAGTATTTTGTATGTCGTTATCATGTCCCCCCTATCTCTCCTGTCCTCCAGTGTCGTCAGGTTGATTTCCCTTAACCTCTCCTCGTAGGACATACCTCTTAGCTCTGGGACTAGTCTTGTTGCAAACCTTTGCACTTTCTCTAGTTTCTTCACGTGCTTGGCTAGGTGTGGGTTCCAAACTGGTGCCGCATACTCCAATATGGGCCTAACGTACACGGTGTACAGGGTCCTGAATGATTCC
>NC_091292.1:8900483-8905483 GCF_038502225.1 Cherax quadricarinatus
GACAGAACAGCAAGGGCAAGCACACACACAACTACTCTCAGAACCATACAACCTATCACACCATCCCAACACACACTACAATCCATAACCACAGCCTCCACCCAACACCGAGCTATAGAATCCCACAGTATGCCACCAGGTCTCCCACCCTCACAGGCCCCCCAAACCACAGTGTTGGAAAGGAAACTGAAGGTATGGTACACAAACGCTGATGGAATAACAAATAAGTGGGAGGAGTGGCACGAAAGAGTCAAAGAAGCATCACCGGACATCATAGCTCTCACAGAAACCAAGCTTACAGGTATGATAACAGATGCCATCTTTCCAACGGGATACCAAATCCTGAGGAAAGACAGAGGGAACAGGGGGGGTGGAGGAGTGGCGTTGCTGATCAAAAATCGCTGGAATTTTGATGAACTGGAGAGAGGAGATAGCGGAGAAGAAAGTGATTACATAGTGGGAACACTTCACTCTGGAGGACCCAAGGTGGTAATAGCAGTGACGTATAACCCACCACAGAACAGCAGGAGGCCAAGGCAAGAGTACGACGAGAGCAATAGAGCGATGGTTGACACACTGGCTAGAGTGGCCAGAAGAGCTCATGCATGCAGGGCAAAGCTCCTGATCATGGGTGACTTTAACCACAAGGAGATCGATTGGGAGAACTTGGACCCACATGGGGGCCAAGATACATGGAGGGCTAAGATGATGGAGGTGGTACTGGAGAACTTCATGTACCAACACGTAAGGGACACTACAAGAGAGAGAGGAGAGGATGAACCAGCAAGGCTGGACTTAGTATTCACCTTGAGTAGTGCAGACATCGAGGACATCACATATGAAGGACCCCTTGGGGCCAGTGACCATGTGGTTTTAAGCTTCGAATACACAGTAGAGCTACAAGTGGAGGGAGAAGCAGGAAGGCCAGGACGAATGAAGCCAAACTACAAGAAAGGGGAATACACAGGAATGAGGAACTACCTGAACGGGGTTCAGTGGGACAGAGAACTGGCAGGGAAGCCAGTTAATGAGATGATGGAATATGTAGCAACAAAATGCAAGGAGGCTGAGGAGAGGTTTGTACCCAAGGGTAACAGGAGTAATGAAAAAGCCAGGATGAGCCCATGGTTTACCCAAAGGTGCAGGGAGGCAAAAACCAAGTGTGCTAGGGAATGGAAGAAATATAGAAGGCAAAGGACCCAGGAGAATAAGGAGAACAGTCGTAGAGCCAGAAACGAATATGCACAGATAAGAAGGGAGGCCCAAAGACAATATGAAAATGACATAGCAGCGAAAGCCAAATCTGACCCGAAACTGTTGTACAGCCACATCAGGAGGAAAACAACAGTCAAGGACCAGGTAATCAGGCTAAGGAAGGAAGGAGGAGAGACAACAGGAAATGACCGTGAAGTATGTGAAGAACTCAACAAGAGATTCAAAGAAGTGTTCACAGAGGAGACAGAAGGGACTCCAGAAAGACGGAGAGGTGGGGCACACCACCAAGTGCTGGACACAGTGCACACAACCGAGGAAGAAGTGAAGAGGCTTCTGAGTGAGCTAGATACCTCAAAGGCAATGGGGCCAGATAACATCTCCCCATGGGTATTGAGAGAGGGAGCAGAGGCGCTATGTGTACCCCTAACAACAATATTCAATACATCTATCGAAACAGGGAGATTGCCTGAGGCATGGAAGACAGCAAATGTAGTCCCAATCTTTAAAAAAGGAGACAGACATGAAGCATTAAACTACAGACCAGTGTCACTGACATGTATAGTATGCAAAATCATGGAGAAGATTATCAGGAGAAGAGTGGTGGAACACCTAGAAAGGAATGATCTCATCAACAGTAGCCAGCATGGTTTCAGGGACGGGAAATCCTGTGTCACAAACCTACTGGAGTTCTATGACATGGTGACAGCAGTAAGACAAGAGAGAGAGGGGTGGGTGGATTGCATTTTCTTGGACTGCAAGAAGGCGTTTGACACAGTTCCACACAAGAGATTGGTGCAAAAACTGGAGGACCAAGCAGGGATAACAGGGAAGGCACTACAATGGATCAGGGAATACTTGTCAGGAAGACAGCAGCGAGTCATCGTACGTGGCGAGGTGTCAGAGTGGGCACCTGTGACCAGCGGGGTCCCGCAGGGGTCAGTCCTAGGACCAGTGCTGTTTCTGGTATTTGTGAACGACATGACGGAAGGAATAGACTCTGAGGTGTCCCTGTTTGCAGATGACGTGAAGTTGATGAGAAGAATACACTCGATCGAAGACCAGGCAGAACTACAAAGGGATCTGGACAGGCTGCAGACCTGGTCCAGCAATTGGCTCCTGGAGTTCAATCCCACCAAGTGCAAAGTCATGAAGATTGGGGAAGGGCAAAGAAGGCCGCAGACGGAGTACAGTCTAGGGGGTCAGAGACTACAAACCTCACTCAAGGAAAAAGATCTTGGGGTGAGTATAACACCAGGCACATCTCCTGAAGCGCACATCAACCAAATAACTGCTGCAGCATATGGGCGCCTAGCAAACCTCAGAACAGCATTCCGACATCTTAATAAGGAATCGTTCAGGACCCTGTACACCGTATACGTTAGGCCCATATTGGAGTATGCGGCACCAGTTTGGAACCCACACCTAGCCAAGCACGTAAAGAAACTAGAGAAAGTGCAAAGGTTTGCAACAAGACTAGTCCCAGAGCTAAGAGGTATGTCCTACGAGGAGAGGTTAAGGGAAATCAACCTGACGACACTGGAGGACAGGAGAGATAGGGGGGACATGATAACGACATACAAAATACTGAGAGGAATTGACAAGGTGGACAAAGACAGGATGTTCCAGAGATTGGACACAGTAACAAGGGGACACAGTTGGAAGCTGAAGACACAGATGAATCACAGGGATGTTAGGAAGTATTTCTTCAGCCACAGAGTAGTCAGTAAGTGGAATAGTTTGGGAAGCGATGTAGTGGAGGCAGGATCCATACATAGCTTTAAGCAGAGGTATGATAAAGCTCACGGCTCAGGGAGAGTGACCTAGTAGCGATCAGTGAAGAGGCGGGGCCAGGAGCTCGGACTCGACCCCCGCAACCTCAACTAGGTGAGTACAACTAGGTGAGTACACACACACACACACACACACACACACACACACACACACACACACACACACACACACACACACACACACACACACACACACACACACACACACACACACACACACACACACACACACACACACACACACACATACACACACACACACACACACACATGCAGACACATACATACACACACACACATACACACACATACACACACACACACACATACACACACACACACATACACACACACACACACACACACACACACACTCACACACATACACTCACACACGTACACACACACACACATACACACACACCGGACATCATAGCTCTCACAGAAACCAAGCTTACAGGTATGATAACAGATGCCATCTTTCCAACGGGATACCAAATCCTGAGGAAAGACAGAGGGAACAGGGGGGGTGGAGGAGTGGCACTGCTGATCAAAAATCGCTGGAATTTTGATGAGCTGGAGAGAGGAGACAGCGGAGAAGAAAGTGATTACATAGCGGGAACGCTTCACTCTGGAGGTCCCAAGGTGGTATTAGCAGTGATGTATAACCCACCACAGAACAGCAGGAGGCCAAGGCAAGAGTACGACGAGAGCAATAGAGCGATGAATGACACACTGGCTAGAGTGGCCAGAAGAGCTCATACATGCAGGGCAAACCTCCTGATCATGGGTGACTTTAACCACAAGGAGATCGATTGGGAGAACTTGGACCCACATGGGGGCCAAGATACATGGAGGGCTAAGATGATGGAGGTGGTACTGGAAAACTTCATGCGCCAACACGTAAGGGACACTACAAGAGAGAGAGGAGAGGATGAACCAGCAAGGCTGGACTTAGTATTCACCTTGAGTAGTGCAGATATCGAGGACATCATATATGAAAGACCCCTTGGGGCCAGTGACCATGTGGTTTTAAGCTTCGAATACACAGTAGAGCTACAAGTGGAGGGAGAAGCAGGAAGGCCAGGACGAATGAAGCCAAACTACAAGAAAGGGGACTACACAGGAATGAGGAACTTCCTGAACGGGGTTCAGTGGGACAGAGAACTGGCAGGGAAGCCAGTTAATGAGATGATGGAATATGTAGCAACAAAATGCAAGGAGGCTGAGGAGAGGTTTGTACCCAAGGGTAACAGGAATAATGAAAAAGCCAGGATGAGCCCATGGTTTACCCAAAGGTGCAGGGAGGCAAAAACCAAGTGTGCTAGGGAATGGAAGAAATATAGAAGGCAAAGGACCCAGGAGAATAAGGAGAGCAGTCGTAGAGCCAGAAACGAATATGCACAGATAAGAAGGGAGGCCCAAAGACAATATGAAAACGACATAGCAGCGAAAGCCAAATCTGACCCGGAACTGTTGTACAGCCACATCAGGAGGAAAACAACAGTCAAGGACCAGGTAATCAGGCTAAGGAAGGAAGGAGGAGAGACAACAAGAAATGACCGTGAAGTATGTGAGGAACTCAAAAAGAGATTCAAAGAAGTGTTCACAGAGGAGACAGAAGGAGCTCCAGAAAGACGGAGAGGTGGGGCACACCACCATGTGCTGGACACATTGCACACAACCGAGGAAGAAGTGAAGAGGCTTCTGAGTGAGCTAGATACCTTAAAGGCAATGGGGCCAGATAACATCTCCCCATGGGTATTGAGAGAGGGAGCAGAGGCGCTATGTGTACCCCTAACAACAATATTCAATACATCTATCGAAACAGGGAGATTGCCTGAGGCATGGAAGACAGCAAATGTAGTCCCAATCTTTAAAAAAGGAGACAGACATGAAGCACTAAACTACAGACCAGTGTCACTGACATGTATAGTATGCAAAATCATGGAGAAGATTATCAGAAGAGTGGTGGAACACCTAGAAAGGAACGAT
>NC_091292.1:8910483-8937983 GCF_038502225.1 Cherax quadricarinatus
CACATACACACAAAGACTCATGCGAGATATGCTCAATTTACAATAGGTCAGTCTTGGAGTATGCAGCGCCAGTATGGAGCCTCTGATCAAGCATACAAAAGAAACTTGTTCCAAAGGTTGGTGATGATGTCGGTACCGGAACAGACTGGTATGCACTACAAAGGGTCACTTCAGGAACTCAACTTAGCAACCGTATATGCAGTCTACCTGTAGGGTGTTCCGGGGATGAACACCCAGCGGGCCGGTCCAAGACCAGGTCTCCCGGCGGATCAGGACCTGATCTAGCAGGCTATTACTGCTGACCACACGCAATCTAACGTACGAACCACAACCCTAGATGAGAGATTTCAGGAACTTGATCAAGTGATCATATGCCTATGTGTTCCTCCTATATTTTAAGAATATCCTGGCTAATCCCTGTGTGATTCCCTTAAGGATTCAGATTCTGAAGACGGCATATCGCCGAAAGTACTAAGCTGAGTATGTCCTCCCGTTCCTTGTGGTTTATTGCATATTTTTTTTGTGTCTATGAGAATATCTGCTCCAATAACTACAAAAATATGTTAGTGTTTATATACATACACACACACAGACACACACACACACACACACACACACACACACACACACACACACACACACCACACACCCCACACACCCCACACACCCACACCACACACACACCACACACATATATATATATATATATATATATATATATATATATATATATATATATATATATATATATATATATATATATATATATTATTATTATTATGATTATTATTATTATTTTATTAACACGCTGGCCGATTCCCACCTCATATATATATATATATTTATATATATATATATATATATATATATATATATATATATATATATATATATATAAATATATATATATATATAAATATATATATATATATATATATATATATATATATATATATATATATATATATATGTATATATATATATATATATATATATATATATATATATATATATATATATATATATATATATATATATATATATATATATATATATATATATATATATATATATATATATATATATGAACAGATTTACCACACTTCTTTTATAGTATAGTGTTGGCTGAGTGATATAATACCCATGTGGTATAACAATACACCAGAGTTCGCCTTCCACGAAGGTCTTTATGTTTTTTAAAAGCATATATATGTATATATTTCTACGAATGAATAGTTAAAAACATGTATATGTATGTATATTTATATATATTTACGTGTGAACTCACAATACGCAAGCACAAACGCATTATAACTTCCCTTGCCCCTCGGAGCACTTGTACGCCTTGTTAGAAAATTTCTGTGGGTAGTGGGCGTAAAGCTCGAGATTAATTAGGGGGATGTATAGACGTGTTATATCAGTAGCAAGAGACGTGGCCAGGCTGGGAATAGGTCCAGATGTGCTGGCCTTGTGGCCACTTCTGGTCTCCTGGGAACGGTCTGGCAAGAGGCTTCAGGCAGAGGACTTAGTGGATTGTCAGGGGAAGGATGAAGGAAGGAAGGAAAAAAAAGAGGATCTAATGCCTAAAGCAAGGAGAAGAAGAAGAAGAAGGAGGAGGAGGAGGAGGAGGAAGAAGAGTAGGAGGAGGAGGAGGAGGAAGAAGAAGAAGAAGAAGAAGAAGAAGAAGAAGAAGAAGAAGAAGAAGAAGAAGAAGAAGAAGAAGAAGAAGAAGAAGAAGAAGAAGAAGAAGAAAAAGAAGAAGAGGAAGAAGAAAAATAAGAAGAAAGAAGATACAGATGAAAGGAAAAGATGAAAACAGGGATTTAGCGCTTCCTAATTATTGTAATAATTAACAATTATTATTTTGATACCCAGCTGAACATGAACACAGATGATCTACATCTGAACAAAGGGACTTAAAGGTCCTGGGTGGTAACTCACTCTCCTTTCTCCGTTCTACCTTCACTTCTTCCTTTTCTTCCACCTCCCCTTCCTTCCTTCCTGTCTGCGTGCCTGACCGGGAAGGGCGAGGGGAAAGAGGTTGATAAAGTGCGTGATAAGATAATGCAATGGGTGGAAACGAGAGGGCGAGGAAGGAGAAGAGGAGGAGAAGGAGGAGGAGGTGGAGGAGGAGGAGAAAGAGAAGGAGAAGGAGCAGGAGTTGATAAGCCGGAGTAAATGTAAGACAAAAGGTGAGGAAAATTAATGAATAGTGTAATCTAGAATGAATGGTGTAGATACAGAGATTTGTGAATAACCAGTTAAGAAGTAATGAACGCTTGTCAATACTCAGTAATAATTAACATGGGGACAGAAATTCAAAAGACGAATTTGTCTATATATTTCGAGCCTCTACTGGGATCCTCTTCAACAGATACAAAAATGAAAGAACATGAATACATAGCATAGGTGTTTTGGCATGAGGTTCTTGAACTATTCCCGCATTTAGGAAAAATATATATATTTTTAAAGTTAGTTAAGTTAGGTTAGGTTTTTTCATGTTAATTTATGCTAGGCTCGGTTACGGGTATAATGGGTCTGAGCATGATAGATAGGGTATAGGGTATCGTTGCTCCAGCCATGATATATTGAGTGTTGTGAATCGGTTCATTGGGTATAGTATAATATCTGTTCAGTGCGTATGAGAGCATGGATAAAATCAGTGCCTGGCTGGAACAGTTCATACCAACATACATATTGCAGAGGAACACAAGACGACATTTCGACCCATCCTGGACTATGATGATGGTTCAGGATAAACCGAAACCTAATTTTTCGACCTTCTATATCTGGGCTGATTTTGAGTGACTGGGTATTGTATTGTGTATAAGGGAAGATAGATAGGATAGAGGAAATATCCGTGTCGCTCTTGATGGAGAGGGAATGGAAGTCGAGAGAAAGTTAACAGAAAATGACAAAAAGAAGAAACAGGTGAAAGTAGAATGGTTAACAAGGGATTAGAAGACGAGAAACCAAGGATATGGATTAGTGGAAGATAAAAGAGAAACCAAGTGAAGGAAGAGAAGCTGGATATGGAGGGAAGACTGAGCGGGGGAAGGAGGAGAGTGTGGAGGGAGGAGCGAGGGAGGGATGATGAGAGGGGATGGAGTTGGTGGAGGCAGGTACGAAACTCTCAATAGAGATGGAAGAGCGATAGGAGCAATGGATGGAGGTGCTTAGTTTGAGCTGATACAAAAGAGCTTTGTAATGCTGAAGGTACTAATCACTTCCTTACCAGAGAGAGACACACGGCCGCATAATGCCATGTTATTAACCACTTCTCCCTATCTTTATTATTATTTTTTTTTGCTTTATAGAAGTCTCTCTCAGTCTCTCTCTCTCTCTCTCTCTCTCTCTCTCTCTCTCTCTGCCAAAACACCCACTACCTTCACCCCACATACTTTACTCTGTTTACCCAACTAATAAAAACGGAGATTTTCTGCTCTCCGCCGCCGACATCTGGGCCAATCACTGTGGACAGATATTACCGGGGCGAGGGACAAGCCTTCAGCCCCTGGCCAAGCTGGTCGCTGGCTCCCCAATGCATCCTAAGTCAGGGGCTGTCGGCTCTTGCTTCCCTTGCAATTACATGGACGAAAATTTGAGCCCACAGGAGAAGGTCGGGCTGCTGTTGTTGCTGCTGCAACCTGTAGCTTCTTGCATTTGGAGGAAACAGCGTATGGCCAAAACATTGAGAGGTATTTTTGAAAACAAAGATAATTTACAGAATAACGTTTTGTAAGAACAATGTTTCTTCTGTGTGGATTGACTGCATAAAGCTGTACAGAGAGCGAAACGTTGGCTCAGTAAAGAAGCATTGGGCATCCTGTCTTTGTCTTCGTCTATCTGGTACTGGAAATCTGTTGCTTTTTTTATTATGTAAAGATTACTGGTTCCCCAGGAAGCCTTCGGTTCGCAACCTAAAGAATCATGTTCGATCCTCAAGCGGGTAAAGAGTCCATGTTCCCCTGATAGTAAACACGTACTGATGCGCTCTGGGTCGCGTTCTGGGAAAACAAATCACGTGACTTCCAACGGAAACTATCCTGAATAGCAGGATAGGATTGTTGCTAGTTCTTGTGGTTGTGGCTATTCTAGAGGGGAATGAATGTAATAGGGTTGCGCTGATGCTGGTAAAAAGAAAAGGCTCTTGGGCCCAAAAATTGGAGTCATTTTGCTTGTTCTGGTATCAAGGCTGTTTACCTCCAGTTATACCCCCCCTCCATGGGCTGTATGATCCTAAATGAATATTGAACTTCCCTTGAATGTAACATAAAATAACAACAACAACAACAACAACAACAACAACAACAACAACAACAACAACAATAATAATAATAATAATAATAATAATAATAATAATAATAATAATGGTATAGCAGGGTGTGGTACTTTGTAGGGTTTCCGTTCGTACCTTTATTTTTGTCAGAGTTCCTGATGCACGAGCTGCAGATCTCTGGTTTTGTTTGGATTTCTAGTGATTTTGCTTGGGATTTTAGTGTTTTTGTTTGGGGTACTAGTGCTTTTGTTTGGGTTTCTGTTGTTTTTGTTTGAGTTTCCAGTTTCTTTGTTTGAGCTACTAGTGTTTTCTTTTCGGTACCAGTGTTTTTATTTGTGTTACTAGTGTTTTCCTTTGGGCTTCCAGTGTTTTGCTTGGGTTTCTAGTGTTTCTAGCTTTGGTTCTTAGTGTTTTTTTTGTTTTACTAGTGTTTTTGTTTGGGTTACTAGTGTTTTTGTTTTGGCTACTAATATTTCTGTTTATGTGTCCGTTTTTTTGCCTGAGTTTCCATTTTTTTTTATGTGGGTTACTAGTGTTTGGGTTTAAAATATTTTTGGTTTGGTTTTCAGTGTTTTTGCTTTGGATGAAGAACCTTCATTGGAGTCAAGAAACCTCCCTTGTGAGATATGGTAATAACAGCATAGTAAGCATTAGAATAGTGGAGCACTGTGTTAGGTCTACTGGCCTAAATGAGACAGGGAAGTGGGGAAGCTCCAACAAGACAGAAATTTCTTAATCCAGATCGGGTCCAAATAAAAAAAAGAGAATGTCGTGACTGAATGAATACGAAAAAAATATGTGTAGAACGAGCATTTATTGGGACAGCATTTCGCTCCAAGTTAAGCTCCATCAAATCACGACCTGCTAAAGCCGGTGAAGAAAAATGATTGGTTAACATCTTGTCTTCATATCCAAATCTTTCGGCGTATATACTATACATTTACTTCGTGGCTGAAACAATAACTAGATGTTTTTATCTCTGATTTGTGTGCTAGTTTTGTAATGTCCCACAAAGGCAGATATTATGTAAAGAGTCAGACGTTTCTCAGTATATCAAATTATATCACCACATTTTCTATACATCTATGCATCAAAATGGAATTATGTACACGTGATAGTTGGATAGCGTGTGGTAAACTTGAGAAAGATACGAGTCTAAGTTTAGATATGCTAAATAATTATATATCCTCCCAAAGCTTGAACGTAATTTTAATAATTTATCCAGAGCCTCTTATGTTTACAGGCAAGTTCCATCCAAAACCCAGTCCAGGCTTAGCTTGACCAGAGTTCTCGTTTACTCTTACACAACGTCAAGGTTGATCAAGGTGCTTCCATGCACTTACCAAAACAACCCGAAGCAGGATCAAAGTGCCACCTTGCACTTGCCTATCATACCCTGGTTTATCGTGGCTATCTATATTGACTTCTACAACTACTACTACTACACCTGCTTCTGGTCCTGCCTGAGTGTTTAACTCACCTAACTCGACGCCAGGAGGGAGGCGTTCTAATGGTGGTGGAGGCAATGCTGGTAGAGGAACCTAACTGGGACAGACTGGCAGGTACGCAGTCAGGTAGGTACGCAGGCAAACAGGTAAGGTATAAGGCCAAGCTCCAGGTAGGCAAACGCAGAAGCAAAATGGCGAAGAGACAGGCAGGGAAGAAGGCAGACATTGTGACAGAGATAAGGAAAAACGTAAACAGGCCACTAGAAGAAAATATTGATAGTGATAGCGAAAACATCCAACAGAGAATGCCAAGAGAATTAGAGAAGATAGTATACTTCCTTGAGAACTTTAAAAAATAGAAAAAAAGAGTGAAAAACAAGGTTCTTAATTACAGATAAAATCTTAGAGGACGTCTATAAACAAACACCAAATAAATGACCAAATCCTACCATGACTAAATAAAAAAGGATAGATAAATCTAATTAAAAAAAAAAATCAGATTGGAGAGTCCTTAACCCCGAGGAAGCGAGTACGCATCTACCAACATTTCGGGAAATCTAGTAGGACAAATTGACTATTAGGTAAACAACCATTTAGCACCATATATCAACGCTGTTAAGTCCAGTTAAACCAACACCATGGAGCTGGTGGTCACAGTTCAGTACAGTATTAGGGACAAACTTTCCACGTGGAGCTGTTGACGGTCAGTAGAGTTACTTGTTTTTACCCTTCTATAATTTATTAATCGTTTTATTTGTCTTATATTGACACTTTAGGATGTGTTAAGATTTATTTTATTTATCACACCCAAAAAGAAGGAAACACATTCACCGTTACTCATTCAATCACTGTTCAGATGAACCTGCGAACTTCAACGTTCCCCCTCCCCTCCTTCAGAATGTAGACACTGAAAAACCCACCTCCAGGACTCAAGTCCGGCTAACCAGTTCCCTGAATCCCTTCACGTTACCTTGCTCACACTCCTACAGCACGTCAAGTCATAAAACCACTTTACCATGTTTGATATTTTATGATTTTATAGAAAGAACTATGCAATTAACACATGCATGCTAGGTTAATGTTGGCAGTAGAAACCACACACACACATGCTAGTTTGATGTCAGTAAAAACACACCCTTTCCCAATGACGGAATTTCCCTCCCGCCAACACACGCCCCCTAACTAGGGCGAACACCCTCTTCTACGGAAGAAACATCTCCTTTCCCACGAAGAAAAACCCCTTCCATGGACAGAAATCCCTCTCTCACGGACGTACGCATACTGCATTCCCTAACGGGCATCCCTTTCCCCTCCACTCCCCTACCCTACTGTAGTACCCTTCCTCATGTCCATCCCCGCGGACACACAACCGCAGAATTGAATCTTGTAAACTCAACCATATTGCATTTTCTGGCAGGATCGTATGAATCACTCCATAATGAGGCATTGCATCTCATTTCGAGACATCCACCAGACGTAAATTGGCAAATAAGCTGTAATAGCCTCGTTTAACCCAGGCGTCAAGTGACCCTCCAAAAAAAATAGGGAACAATTTAACCTGCCATAGGTAATTAGGTGAGAGTGTCCAGGGGAGCGCTCCTAGTGTGTGCCATGATCAACGGGCCATAGTTTACCAGCTAAATTGCCGAGCACACCGGCGATAGGCCAAATGACAGAGATTACTGCGCGGCGCCTTCAATTTCGTCAATTATCTTGAAATCTCCGGGTGGGTCTGGAATGACAGATCCCGGAGGAGAGCGCAGCTCAGTGGATCACAAGGTTGTGATTATGCAGTAAAGGGAAGAGGTGTGACCGTCTGTCTTCTCTCTCTCTCTCTCTCTCTCTCTCTCTCCGCTCCTCTTAGGTATTATAAAAGCTTTTATTATTACCATCTCAGGTAATATCAAATTCTTGCTACATCATTGCTTTTAGTATAAAGTTTATCTGTATGCGAAAGCTCCTCTCTGAGGATCTGGTGTACACAGGCTTGGCTCTGCAGCCTCCAGAGAGTGTTGCCACTAATACCGCTTGCAACAGCACGGTCTTTCCTGATGGTAGAGAGGTTTTATGCTACCTGTTTCTCTTTAAGTAACCCCCCCCCACTCATGTAATTCTCTGTGTACTCTGTGTACTCCATGTACTCTTTTCTCCGTACTGTATCTCGTCTTTCTTTCATTGTTCCTCTCTCTATCTCATTTTTATTTTACACAGGGTTTGACAAGGTTAAGGATCCCTAATTTTATTGACAATCTATTTACAGGTTAAGGATTTCTAACTTTATTGGCAAGCTAAGAGCTGTTACCTACATCAGCTCATTTGAAAGCATTTTTATTGTTATGAGACATAAAAGTAGGGAACAGGATGAAGTTGGAGCCATCTGTGGGCCAGCATTTTCATTTGATCAACTGACGTTATCTCGTTGACATCATTATGCTGTACGAATGTGTTCCATACTCGAGTCATCCTGGGTACGTATGATCTCAGATGGAGTGATGTTCTGGAGAAGGGTA
Source organism: Cherax quadricarinatus (assembly GCF_038502225.1). Taxonomy (NCBI): domain Eukaryota; kingdom Metazoa; phylum Arthropoda; class Malacostraca; order Decapoda; family Parastacidae; genus Cherax; species Cherax quadricarinatus. Next base: position 8,918,721 of record NC_091292.1, read on the forward strand.
CATCCAGAGTGAAGTTGCTGCTTTCTGCCCGTCTTGAGGCATGAAAGCTTGTTTCACTCTGTCCTCGAAGTAGAGCCAAGTGTGGTATTTTGACAATATTGGCCTTGTACATAACAGTAAGGCCACCCACATTCCTCCTGAGTTGAAGACTCTGCTGAAATGACAGATCTATCCAGGAAGAGTCCAGGTAAGAGATGAGACGTCTTGCTCTGTTTTCTACTCTGTCAAGCAGTCGCAGATGAGGGGATGGGGCAGGCAAACCAAGAAAGTGGAGCATACTCAAGGTGTTAGCGTACTTGTGCCTCATACAGAATCTTGCAACCTCTACTGTCAAGCAGATGTGAAATACGTTGAAGTACTGTAAGTTTCCTGGGTGCCTTGTTTCCAAGATTTACAACGTGGTTCTTCAGGGTCAGTTTGGAGTCGAATTTCACCCAAAGGATATCAACTTCTTCCCCAAGTACCAATAACCCCTTCATCTCTTCTCCCCAGTTTTCTCCCTATTTCTCCTCCCTTCTTTACCACTTTCTATCCCTTCCACCCTTTTTACTTACCTTTCCATATTCCACTCACTCTTCTACTCTCCAATCACATTCTCTCTTTCCATCCTTCCCATCTTCCTCCCAATAAATCTCTTCTCCCTTCCTTCATTTCCTCCCCATGCTTCTTCCCTTCCCTCATTCTTCTTATATACTTAACTACCTGCCTTCTCGTCCCTTTCTCCTTTCCGCCTTCTTCATCTTCCCTTTCTCTCGGAGTCATTAACTTCCTTCTCACCCCTCTCTCCCTTCTTTCTCCTATGCTTCCTTCTTTCGCCCTCCTTTATTCCCTTCTAACCCACGTTTCTATTCCTGACAAACCAAGCTGTTCTAATGTGACAACACTTCTCTGACCATGTAATTTCCTCTGGATTAGTGTCTTCTTGTCTCATTAACTTCCGTCAGCTACTCTCAGCACTTATGAGAGAGAGAGAGAGAGAGAGAGAGAGAGAGAGAGAGAGAGAGAGAGAGAGAGAGAGAGAGAGAGAGAGAGAGAGAGAGAGAGAGAGAGAGAGAGAGAGAGAAAACGAGCTTCGATTATACATATACAATTAATCATTACCTCACCGGTATCGTTATTTTTATCTCATTAATGAGAGGCGGCCTTAATGAGGTGATTATTGAACTGACGGACAGGCAATTATTTGTTAAAATTAGGAGAGTGGGGCTCCAAGGATCGAGTTAACTCTGCTTTCGTAATTAACAGGTGTAACAAGTCACAAGAGGAAGTCTGAGTGGTAGGCCTTTTCCTCCTCCTCTTTCCCTCTTTGATTTATCTTCTCTTCAGTGTCGTGGCTGTGTATATCTGAGACTAGAAAGCGCTCATTAGCTCTCTACCTCCTCCCTCCCCTAACTGATTCTTCCCTACAACACACACACACACACACACACACACACACACATACATACATACCAGTGATGCGTACTTTGTTCAGTTCACACAGGGCTGGGCATGGGAACGCAGGGTCGAGTCCTGGCCAAGCCGCAGGTCTGTTAATGATATATAATATATATATATATATATATATATATATATATATATATATATATATATATATATATACATATATATATATATACATATATATATATATATATATATATATATATATATATATATATATATATATATATATATATATATATATATATATATATATATATATCATTAAGAACAATGTTAAGGATGCAGCTGGAGTGGGAGAAGGTTATAATATAATAATTATGGATCAATTATTTGCTAGAAAAAAAAATGTTAAAAATCATGTGAAATTATGTTCTTCATATATAGTGAAGATGAAGAGAAACAGAGAGGAGACACTAGAGAAGAGATAACTTTATTGACCTAATGCGACATTTCATATTAATACGTCTGCAGTTCATTGAAATTTAATTTTGTGAAAAATATATAAATTCATAATTAATAATAAAAATAACAATATAATTTATAATAATAATAATAATAATAATAATAATAATAATAATAATAATAATAATAATAATAATAATAATAATAATTTAATTATAATGTATATAACAATAATTAATAATAATGATAATAATAACAAGCTAATACATTTTTTTATTTATCATTCAAGTTTTTCTATGGTGCAGAAATACCATTGACATAACAAATGTACTAATGATCTGATTAGCATAAAGCCTAAGGTGATTATGTGATATATACCAAAATTAATACTTCTGCGTATATTAACAGGGCAACACAGTCCTCTAGGCTCAATGTTTGCGGGGAAAAAAGTTTTGGGGATGAGCCGAAATACTCTTCCCTGGGGGGAGAGGGAGGAGGGATGAGGGAGGGGGATGGGGGAAAGGGGGATTGGGATGGGGAAGGGGAATGGAGGAGGGGACGGGGGTTGTGCCATAACTCCGGCGAAGTGTTCTTGAGCCATGAAATTGGATCTCTTCTCCACTTCTTTGGTATGACCCTTACGGGTTTGCTGCCTTTCCATAATAATAATAATAATAATAATAATAATAATAATAATAATAATAATAATAATAATAATAATAATAATAATAATAATAATAATAATAATAATCTTTATTTATGGAAGTACATGTACAGCGCATGCAAATTTAGCTGACATCAACGACATACAGACCTAGCTGTCATCAACGACATACAGACCTAGCTGTCATCAACGACATACAGACCTAGCTGACATCAACGACATACAGACCTAGCTGTCATCAACGACATACAGACCTAGCTGTCATCAACGACATACAGACCTAGCTGACATCAACGACATACAGACCTAGCTGACATCAACGACATACAGACCTAGCTGACATCAACGACATACAGACCTAGCTCACATCAACGACATACAGACCTAGATGACATCAACGACATACAGACCTAGCTGACATCAACGACATACAGACCTAGCTGACATCAACGACATACAGACCTAGCTGACATCAACGACATACAGACCTAGCTGACATCAACGACATACAGACCTAGCTGACATCAACGACATACAGACCTAGCTGACATCAACGACATACAGACCTAGCTGACATCAACGACATACAGACCTAGCTGACATCAACGACATACAGACCTAGCTGTTATCAACGACATACAGACCTAGCTGACATCAACGACATACAGACCTAGCTGTCATCAACGACATACAGACCTAGCTGACATCAACGACATACAGACCTAGCTGACATCAACGACATACATACCTAGCTGACATCAACGACATACAGACCTAGCTGTTATCAACGACATACAGACCTAGCTGTCATCAACGACATACAGACCTAGCTGACATCAACGACATACAGACCTAGCTGACATCAACGACATACAGACCTAGCTGACATCAGCGACATACAGACCTAGCTGACATCAACGACATACAGACCTAGCTGTCATCAACGACATACAGACCTAGCTGACATCAGCGACATACAGACATAGCTGTTATCAACGACATACAGACCTAGCTGACATCAGCGACATACAGACCTAGCTGACATCAACGACATACAGACCTAGCTGACATAAGCGACATACAGACCTAGCTGACATCAACGACATACAGACCTAGCTCACATCAGCGACATACAGACCTAGCTGACATCAACGACATACAGACCTAGCTGTTATCAACGACATACAGACCTAGCTGTCATCAACGACATACAGACCTAGCTGACATCAACGACATACAGACCTAGCTGACATCAGCGACATACAGACCTAGCTGACATCAACGACATACAGACCTAGCTGTTATCAACGACATACAGACCTAGCTCTCATCAACGACATACAGACCTAGCTGACATCAGCGACATACAGACCTAGCTGTTATCAACGACATACAGACCTAGCTGACATCAGCGACATACAGACCTAGCTGTCATCAACGACATACAGACCTAGCTGACATCAGCGACATACAGACCTAGCTGACATCAACGACATACAGACCTAGCTGACATCAGCGACATACAGACCTAGCTGACATCAACGACATACAGACCTAGCTCACATCAGCGACATACAGACCTAGCTGACATCAACGACATACAGACCTAGCTGTTATCAACGACATACAGACCTAGCTGTCATCAACGACATACAGACCTAGCTGACATCAACGACATACAGACCTAGCTGACATCAGCGACATACAGACCTAGCTGACATCAACGACATACAGACCTAGCTGTTATCAACGACATACAGACCTAGCTCTCATCAACGACATACAGACCTAGCTGACATCAGCGACATACAGACCTAGCTGACATCAGCGACATACAGACCTAGCTGACATCAACGACATACAGACCTAGCTGACATCAACGACATACAGACCTAGCTGACATCAACGACATACAGACCTAGCTGACATCAACGACATACAGACCTAGCTGTTATCAACGACATACAGACCTAGCTGTCATCAACGACATACAGACCTAGCTGTCATCAACGACATACAGACCTAGCTGACATCAGCGACATACAGACCTAGCTGACATCAACGACATACAGACCTAGCTGTCATCAACGACATACAGACCTAGCTGACATCAACGACATACAGACCTAGCTGACATCAGCGACATACAGACCTAGCTGACATCAACGACATACAGACCTAGCTGTCATCAACGACATACAGACCTAGCTGTCATCAACGACATACAGACCTAGCTGACATCAACGACATACAGACCTAGCTGTCATCAACGACATACAGACCTAGCTGTCATCAACGACATACAGACCTAGCTGTCATCAACGACATACAGACCTAGCTGACATCAACGACATACAGACCTAGCTGACATCAACGACATACAGACCTAGCTGACATCAACGACATACAGACCTAGCTGACATCAACGACATACAGACCTAGCTCACATCAGCGACATACAGACCTAGCTGACATCAACGACATACAGACCTAGCTGTTATCAACGACATACAGACCTAGCTGTCATCAACGACATACAGACCTAGCTGACATCAACGACATACAGACCTAGCTGACATCAGCGACATACAGACCTAGCTGACATCAACGACATACAGACCTAGCTGTTATCAACGACATACAGACCTAGCTCTCATCAACGACATACAGACCTAGCTGACATCAGCGACATACAGACCTAGCTGACATCAGCGACATACAGACCTAGCTGACATCAACGACATACAGACCTAGCTGACATCAACGACATACAGACCTAGCTGACATCAACGACATACAGACCTAGCTGACATCAACGACATACAGACCTAGCTGTTATCAACGACATACAGACCTTGCTGTCATCAACGACATACAGACCTAGCTGTCATCAACGACATACAGACCTAGCTGACATCAGCGACATACAGACCTAGCTGACATCAACGACATACAGACCTAGCTGTCATCAACGACATACAGACCTAGCTGACATCAACGACATACAGACCTAGCTGACATCAACGACATACAGACCTAGCTGACATCAACGACATACAGACCTAGCTGTCATCAACGACATACAGACCTAGCTGTCATCAACGACATACAGACCTAGCTGACATCAACGACATACAGACCTAGCTGTCATCAACGACATACAGACCTAGCTGTCATCAACGACATACAGACATAGCTGTCATCAACGACATACAGACCTAGCTGACATCAACGACATACAGACCTAGCTGTCATCAACGACATGCAGACCTAGCTGACATCAACGACATACAGACCTAGCTGACATCAGCGACATACAGACCTAGCTGACATCAACGACATACAGACCTAGCTGACATCAGCGACATACACTATATAGATAGCCACTTGTTCTATTTTAACACCTGGGGAAATCTGTTAGGACAAACAGGCCATTAGGTAAACAAACATTAAGCATAAGCCAAAATATTGAACTGTTGATCCACAAACCACACCATAAATGTGAGCTCATTTACTGTGTCGTCGCCGTTGATCCAACAGAATGGAGAAGTATACTTTCCGTTGACCATCAGAGACATAATAATAGTTATTGGGTTTTCAGGATTTTTTTTGTCTTCTCTATTTTTATTCGGATGTTTTAGCAAGTGTTTAGCACTGGTTTTTATATCTGTTTTAATTTTATGGAACATTAGTCAAAGGAGTACATTTTTAAAGTAGTTTAAATGAATAATATTTCAAGTAGAAGTGCTGGTTTTATCTTTATATATATATATATATATATATATATATATATATATATATATCTATATATATATATATATATATATATATATATATATATATATTTATTTATATATATATATATATATATATATATATATATATATATATATATATATATATATATAGATATATATATATATATATATATGTATACATACATATACTCGAATATCTCCGACAATATCACGACGCTCCCAATGGCTACGCCAAGCAAATATTAATCCCAATATTTACAAGGGAGATATTTACCCACAGTAAACACTGCACCTGGGTAACCACAGCCAGCGAGGCATTCTAGGGAAAGGAGAAAATTACTCAGTGTTTTATTTTCTCTATCGTGGAGAAACACCAGCAGGAGTTGAGGAGGGTTCCAGTGCGCCCAGGCTGGCAAGCACCTGTGGACGTAAACAATGTGGAGCTAAAAAAAAAAGAGATGCAATAACGCAGACCAGTTTGGGCATTTACTAAGGCATGGAAAGGGTAATTCGTTAAAAGTAACTGTTGACTTGTAGTTTATGGTAAGCTGACGGTGTGAGGAAATTGGGCGAAATGTTTCCACGTCGACTATGGAAATGTGAATGAATAGTATTGAAATGGTGAAGTATACCTTTGATGTATACTTTTTAGCGTAACTACCGTTACTACCGTTACTACCATTACTACTTCAACCACCACCACTACTTATTGTGCTTTAATTAGCACTCTGCGTCGGATAATCTTTAATTAGTTGGTCATAGTTCCAGAATTAACGTCAAGGTACCATTGACCACTGGCAACCCTGGCAGCACTCCATCTAGGTAAAAAAAATTTGCGATGCGCCCTGTCTCTCCAACTGATTCCTTTATGATTATTTTTCACTGAACATTTCAGTGGTTATTTATATTTCAGTAATGTATAATTCTTTTTATTAAAACTCATTTACACACTCTTGTGTCGCATTACTTTCTTCAAGATATCTTCGTTTTCTTTGACTCTACTTCAAGCAGTTCTTCGTGTTTAAGTGTATCAAATTAAGTTCTTTCAGTCTTCCCTCAAACAGTTTTTATCAGTGAAAGCTGCTACCTTTGTTGTCATTCTCTCTGTCCTCTCCAATTTGCCTTCGTCTGTTATTTAAAATTTGGGAACTAAAACTGGATAAAATATTCAGGGTGTGATCTAACGAGTACATCATAAACAGTTTTGTGTACTATCATTCTGTTGTCGAAATTTTATGTCGCCTTTTCCCGCTCACAGATATTGTTTAGTATATTTAAGGTCGTCGCTTTTAACTACTCCAATTTCCTGGGCCTTTGTTTTTATAATGTTGTAGACTCGTGTTTGATAATGTTATTTTCAAGAGGATTTATCACTTTGCAATATTGAAATCCGTTATCCACGTTCCTGACCACTGCACCAATACATCCATGTCATTCTTAATTATCATCCACTCAGACATGAATGCTCTGATTTATATTTCCTATTTTGTGTAATCAGCGACAAGTGTTTTTTTTTTTTTTTAATATTAGTCCCATTTCAAGACAATTTGTGTAAACTGTGAAAAGACTCGGGTCAAACACTGATCACTGAAGACCTCGGTTCTTTATGTCTAATCACTTAGGAACCTTTCCAGTTATTACCACTCGTTTGTTCCTATTGGTGATTACCAATCGCTAATCCAAGACCCCAAACTATCTTTCATCCAATGTGCCTTTATTTTCGCGAGCTCTCTTCAATGGGCCACTTTCTCTAATGCCTTCTGAAAGTGAGATATATTACAACTATGGGGATTTTTTAGCTCTAATTTTTGCTTATATAATCGATTTTTTTTAAATTGGTAACCATTATTTTTATTGTGAAATTCATGTTAATTTCCGGTTATTAGGTTACGTTAAAAAATTGCTATCATATTCCTAATAACAGTTTACATTTGTTTATCCAAAACTGATGGTAAAATAATGAGATGGTAGATAGGGGAATGAAGTAGAAGAGGAAGAGGACGAGGAAGAACAAAAATAAGAGGAGGAGCGAAAGGAGGAAAAGGAAAGCTTGAAGGAGCGAAGGGAGGAAGATCAAAAGCTTGAGAGGGAAGTGAAGGAAGAGAAGTACAATTAAGAATAGGAGAAGGACGGGGAAGCAGAAGGGAAGGAAGAAGAGAGCTGAGACAAAGGAGGAAGAGGCCAAAAAAAAGGGTCACCATAATATGCACTCTTCATAATGAATTGCTTCGAACATTCAATCAAAACTAATGATGTAGCCAGCCAGTTCCTGAGACAGGGACCCATGTATGGAGGCGGACGCTGGGCGGAAATTAACAGAAGGGGGCTAGTGGGGTTTCTAGATGATGTGTTTCAGAGTATAAAAATGGACTGATCTATGTGTGTTATAATAAAAGTAAGTCTCCCACTGAGGTTGGGTAGACTAAAGAAAGAAAACTCCATCTTTTAGAATCCAGGTACTATACTTCGCACCTACAGGCCTCCAGGACTCAAGTCCTATTTCCCTGAATCTTTTCCTGTTTGTTACCTTTGCTCACACGTTAAAAACACCACAAGTTATAAAAAAAAAACACTAGTTTTCGACCCCCATCTAATACGCACATACTAGAATGCAGGATGCTCAAGCCTCTAGCGCTCGAAACCTTTTATACCTACTCCCTCCAAACCCTTTCTGGAATGACCTCTTTCCCTCCTTTCACTCCAGCGGAGACATTAGCTATTCTGCAAGACCCACGGTTAAATATATAACTATGGCTAATATTGATATCTTTGTCGCAGGATTTTAGGTCGCAAGCCATAGCGGGAGCCGCAAGGCAGCGAGCTAATGTGACAGGTACACCAGAGGCAGGATACATAAATCACGGCGATAAAAAAAAAAAGCAATAGCTCCCCAACTATTGTCCGGACTGAGTCCATTCGAGTGTAATTCGATAGCTTTTGGAATCGCCCAGACGAGAAACAATTTCACTTCTCTAGACCAGTGTTGCGTCCCTTTCCTCACACCGGTTAAGTGTCGAGGGAATAAGTGCAAAAGCTGGAAATATAGCCGGTGGTTCTAATGGTGAATGCTAACCAAAGGCTTGTCACGGGTTGGAGGCATCATTGACTTCACTGAGATACAGACTATTAATTAGTAAACAAAAGGTTGTGCGGAGATCTTTAGAGTTGCTGTTGACGTAACTACTCATTTAGCCATCATTATAACTATCCATTCGTTCCCTAAACACTTCATCTGTCTAGTCATCCGTAAATCAGTCCATCCTTCAAATCAACCACCCATCCATCTATCCACAGCCATCTATCAAGTTACCCATTTGCTCGCCCGCCCATCTACCCACCCACTAATTGATCCACCCACCCATCCATCTACCTACCTATTTATCAGTCTTCCCATTCGCTCATAAATCTACCCACCCACCCATCCATCCAATTCACCGCCCATCCATCCACCCACCAATTCACCCATCCATTCCATTGCCCGAAGCAGTGAGTCAAGAGACGGCCGGGGAGAGGTCATAACAGAGGTATCCTTGCTAAACTAAAATCTCCAGGGCTCTCGTGTTGTCGGCTCGTTATTCGATGAAATATGTGGTGGCAGGTTGAGATGATAGTCTGTGGCATCTTGAGATGATAGTCCTTCCTTGAGACGCCTCCTCATTTTCTTTTGCGATAATCACATAACATGATATCCGCTGGTGGCGTACACGGCTTCTGTTGTGTGTGTGTGTGTGTGTGTGTGTGTGTGTGTGTGTGTGTGTGTGTGTGTGTGTGTGTGTGTGTGTGTGTGTAATATTGATTTATGTACTTGTCTGATTATGGATGTGTGCATGTATATGAGTGTATTTGTGTTTGTATACCGAATGTGGTGCTTTGCATGCAGCCATGTGAATTAACATAGTGTATAAAGTTTATACTAAACTGGCTTAGCGAATCTGTGTTTCCCCTGACAAATTAATGCAATGTAATGCAGCTTTACCCTGCCCAGTTGTTATTGGGTCAGCCTCCATTTAGCGGGAGTTGCTTAGTACAAATGACGTAGAATTTGATTTATAATCTTCAGGCTGACTGTCACCAAGCTAGAACATGTATCCTCAGACATGCAATGTTGTTTTAATATATCGAGAAACCCCTGCGACAGCGAATCTACTTTGATTCCTTATATTGCACGTTGTGTAGTTTTAAAAATAGGTTGGATAAATACATGAGTGGGTGTGGGTGGGTGTGAGTTGGACCTGACTAGCTTGAGCTACTAGGTCGGATGCACTGCTCCTCCCTTAAGTGATGTGTCTGACTTCACTAGGTCAAGGCATTACCTTGAGCCAGTGGGAGAATTAGAGCTGCCTTGCATAGGCCAGTAGGCCTGTTGCAGTGTTCCTTCTTTCTTATGTTCTTCTTATGTTCTTATTAGACATATATATATATATATATATATATATATATATATATATATATATATATATATATATATATATATATATATATATATATATATATATATATATATATATATATATATATATATATATATATATGTGTGTGTGTTTGTGTGTGTGTGTGTGTGTGTGTGTGTGTGTGTGTGTGTGTGTGTGTGTGTGTGTGTGTGTGTGTGTGTGTGTGTATGTGTGTGTGTATGTGTGTGTGTGTATGTGTGTGTGTATATGTGGTGTGTGTGTATGTGTGTGTGTGTATGTGGGTGTGTGTGTATGTGTGTCTGTGTGTGTGTGTGTGTGTATGTGTGTGTGTCTGCGTGTGTGTACTCACCTAATTGCGGGTGCAGGGGACGAGACACAGCTCCTGGCCCCGCCTCTTCACTGACCGCTACTGGGTCCTCCTTCTCCCTGCTCCATGAGCTTTATCATACCTCGTCTTAAAACTATGTATAGTTCCTGCCTCCACTACATCGCTTGCCAGGCTATTCCACTTCCTAACAACTCTGTGGCTGAAGAAATACTTCCTAACATCCCTTTGACTCATCTGAGTCTTCAACTTCCAATTGTGACCCCTTGTTTCTGTGTCCCATCTCTGGAACATCCTGTCTCTGTCCACCTTGTCTTATCCATGCAGTATTTTGTATGTCGTTATCATGTCTCCCCTAACCCTCCTGTGCTCCATTGTCGTCAGTCAGATTTCCCTTAACCTTTCTTCACAAGACATTCCCCTTAGCTCTGGAACCAGCCTTGTTGCAAACCTTTGCACTTTCTCTAATTTCTTGACGTGTTTGACCAGGTGTGGGTTCTATACTGGTGCTGCGTACTCCAGTATTGGCCTGACGTACACAGTGTATAAAGTCTTGAACGATTCCTTACTGAGGTACCGGAACGCTATTCCCAGGTTTGCCAAGCGCCCATATGCCGCAGCAGTTACCTGGTTGATGTGTGCTTCTGGCGATGTACTCGGTATTATACTCACTCCTAGATCTTTTTCCTTCAGTGAGGTTTGAAGTCTTTGGCCTCCTAGCCTATACTCTGTCTGCGGTCTTCTTTGCCCTTCTCCGATCTTCATGACTTTGCCTTTGGCTGGGTTAAATTCTAGGAGCCATTTGCTGGACCACGCATCCAGCCTGTCCAGGTCTCTGTAGACCTGTCTGGTCTGCATCTGATTTAATTCTCCTCATTAACTTCACATCATCTGCAAACAGGGACACTTCTGAGTCTATCCCTTCCGTCACGTCATTCGCATATACCAAGAATAGCACTGGTCCCAGGACTGACCCCTGTGGGACCCCGCTCGTCACAGGCGCCCACTATGATACCTCATCACGGACCATGACTCGCTGTTGCCTCCCTGTTAGGTATTCTCTGATCCATTGCAGTGCCCTTTCTGTTATATGTGCCTGATCCTCTAGCTTCTGTACTAATTTCTTGTGAGGAAAGGCGTCGAAGGACTTCTTGCAGTCCAAGAAAATGCAATCAACCCACCCCTCCCTCTCATTTCTTACCTCAGTTACCTTGTCATAAAACTCTAGTAGGTTTGTGACACAGGATTTGCCTTCCATGAATTCGTGCTGGTTGTCATTTATAATCTTGTTCGCCCCAGGTGCTCCACCACTCTCCACCTGATAATCTGATAATCTATGTGACTGTGTGTACTCACCTATTTGAAGTTGCAGGGGTCGAGTCCTAGCTCCTGGCCCCTCCTCTTGTGTGTGTGTGTGTGTGTGTGTGTGTGTGTGTGTGTGTGTGTGTGTGTGTGATTTTTTTAAATATTCCAATCCTTTTCTCATCGCTGTATAACTCTTGTGGGTTTAACTCTTAGTTCGGCTTATAATTAAAATAATAATAATTATAATAATTGTCTCCTATATATAATTATTGTTGCCCCGCTCTGTAATGATGAACATATCTTAAAAAAAAATCCATTTCTCCTGTGTATGGGACAGACCACTTGAGAGAAGGTAAGAGTCTGGTAGTTGATGTTCCATCTCTGCTTAACGAAGCCTCCGGTGCTGTCGTAGCTGTTGAACCTTTAGTTTACCTGGAGTTTACCTGGAGAGAGTTCCGGGGGTCAACGCCCCCGCGGCCCGGTCTGTGACCAGGCCTCCTGGTGGATCAGAGCCTTATCAACCAGGCTGTTGCTGCTGGCTGCACGCAAACCAACGTACGAGCCACAGCCCGGCTGATCAGGAACTGACTTTAGGTGCTTGTCCAGTGCCAGCTTGAAGACTGCCAGGGGTCTGTTGGTAATCCCCCTTATGTATGCTGGGAGGCAGTTGAACAGTGGAAAACTTGGCGATAGTTTCATTGTCCTAGTGAAGTCTTTCAGCTCAGCAGCACACTGCTGATGTATCCACTTTCGCTAAATAAAAATATCTCTCTCCCTCTTACTTTCATCCCTCCCTCTCTCGCAGTCTCTCTCATTTCTTCCTTATACCTCTCGCTGTCTCCCTCCCCCATTCCTTCCTTGTTTTTTTCCTCTTTCCATTTACATGTCATACTCTTTCCCTCTTCCTTATTTCCCACTCCTTTTTCCAATATCCCTCTCTTCTTCCTTCCCTTCCACTCTATCTCCCTTCCTCCTCCTCCTCTTCTCACTTCCTCCTGCACCATGACGGATGGATGAGCACTCCTTCCTTTGTGTGGTCGTCGTCTTGGTTTGAACAGCAGGAAGACACCAGGGACCTGAGTACAGGTCCCGGCGGCCTTCATGCTGGAATTACTCCTCGCATTATGACATTATACGGGCAATTTGCTCTTCGTATCTTACAGATGGGGAGAGAAAATTTATAGGTCTTGTGCGTCAAGCAAGTCTCGTCAGCGAGGCCACATCTTCGTGTCTATGTGTCGCGATGCAGGAAGACCGTTTTATAGGAACAATCAAGATTGTTTTATAGGAACAATCAAGATTGTTTTTTAGGAACAATCAAGATTGTTTTATAGGAACAATCAAGATTGTTTTATAGGAACAATCAAGATTGTTTTATAGGAACAATCAAGATTGTATTATAGGAACAATCAAGATTGTTTTATAGGAACAATCAAGATTGTTTTATAGGAACAATCAAGATTGTTTTATAGGAACAATCAAGATTGTTTTATAGGAACAATCAAGATTGTTTTATAGGAACAATCAAGATTGTTTTATAGGAACAATCAAGATTGTTTTATAGGAACAATCAAGATTGTTTTATAGGAACAATCAAGATTGTTTTATAGGAACAATCAAGATTGTTTTATAAGAACAATCAAGATTGTTTTATAGGAACAATCAAGATTGTTTTATAGGAACAATCAAGATTGTTTTATAGGAACAATCAAGATTGTTTTATAGGAACAATCAAGATTGTTTTATAGGAACAATCAAGATTGTTTTATAGGAACAATCAAGATTGTTTTATAGGAACAATCAAGATTGTTTTATAGGAACAATCAAGATTGTTTTATAGGAACAATCAAGATTGTTTTATAGGAACAATCAAGATTGTTTTATAGGAACAATCAAGATTGTTTTATAGGAACAATCAAGATTGTTTTATAGGAACAATCAAGATTGTTTTATAGGAACAATCAAGATTGTTTTATAGGAACAATCAAGATTGTTTTATAGGAACAATCAAGATTGTTTTATAGGAACAATCAAGATTGTTTTATAGGAACAATCAAGATTGTTTTATAGGAACAATCAAGATTGTTTTATAGGAACAATCAAGATTGTTTTATAGGAACAATCAAGATTGTTTTATAGGAACAATCAAGATTGTTTTATAGGAACAATCAAGATTGTTTTAATGTTAAACGTTAAATCTGCGTGTGTACTCACTCACCTAGATGTACTCACCTAGTTGTGGTTGCAGGGGTCGATTCACAGCTCCTTGCCCCGCCTCTTCACTGGTCACTACTAGGTTACTCTCCCTGCTCCATGAGCTTTATCATACGTCTTCCTAAAGCTATGTATGGATTCTGCCTCCACTACATCACTTTCCAGACTATTCTACTTCCTGACAACTCTGTGTGTGCGTGTGTGTGTGTGTGTGTGTGTGTGTGTGTGTGTGTGTGTGTGTGTGTGTGTGTGTGTGTGTGTGTGTGTGTGTGTGTGTGTGTGTGTACTCACCTATTTGTACTCACCTATTTGTGGTTGCAGGGGTCGAGTCCTAGCTCCTGGCCCCGCCTCTTCACAATTGTGTGTGTGTGTGTGTGTGTGTGTGTGTGTGTGTGTGTGTGTGTTTGTGTGCTTACATATATGTACTCATTAATAAGAATAACAGCTCGTGGTCCCGCCTCTTTGCTGGTCGCTGCTGGGTCGTTGCTGTGTGTGATAACAAATGGCAGTTCAGGCTCGCTCCTCCGTCTATTAACGACATGGGTTCGAGTCCTCGGCTAGTCGCAGTGCTGTTATTGATTAAATACCACTCGTCTGTGGTTACAATAATATATACTGCTTGTGGAGGCTAGTACACCAAAGAGGGAGTAGAAGGAAGTTAGCTCTGAGGCACCCACACCATCGTATGCCCTCGGATCACGGAAAAACACCTAGCTCTGCTAGGTGCGTGATTCTTGTAGGATTGGGTGGTCCTGTGGGTTAGAGTATCATGTGATTTTCGCTTACCATGTGGTGGCCCAAAAGGACATGGGTTCGAGTCCTCGGCTAAGCGCAGTGCTGTTACTGATATATATATATATATATATATATATATATATATATATATATATATATATATATATATATATATATATATATATATATATATATATATATATATATATATATTAGAAAGATGTGAAGTATAGTCGAGTGTCGTTAAGAGGCACGGCCAGAAGCTATGACTCGACTTATACAAATGTAACAAGTTAAGGGAGCACAATAAGTACAAAGGAAGCAAGCCATAATATAAGAGAGTTATTATGCACGCTAACATTTACATAGTTACTCACGGAACACGAATGACTAATACGATATAACAAGGTAGTTTATCGAATGACCACTAAGTAATTAAGGTCACGAAGAGGCTAAATATTGCAGGTTGAAGGTGCACAGCTGTTTTATTGTTCGTGTAAAAGATTTAACTGTATCGCTTTATCTGATATTAATAATAAAAGTGGTCGCATTATATGCTACATACATTGTTTACATTGAATACTTCAATAACGCTGTTCATATTTGAAAAGTCTGGGATGCCACTAAATGCAGTGTTTACATTGAATACCTCAGTAACGCTGTTTATACTTGGAAAGTTTGGGGTGCTGTGACTAAAGGACAATGGACGACCTTTAATTAAAATATGTCTTTAAGGAGGTTCACTGAAAGGTATTTCATGTTTTAAAGTAAAAAATACAGCAGAATATATCACTATACGAGGTTTGATAAAATCCTCAACGACAGCAACTAAAGTCAGTAGCTGACCAGACGGGCTGTGGTTCGTACGTCGGATTCCGCGCTTGATTGGTCAGGCCCTGATCCACCACGAGTCCTGTTTTTGGACCGGTTCGCGGGGGCACTGACCTCCCGAAACACTCTCCAGGTATATTCCAGGTATTCTGCTGTAGACAACGTATTGCTGGATAAAAGGTTTTAGGGTAAACTTCTGGGGTGTATGTGTTTGTAAAGGAGCAACTAATACGTCAGATTATTATTTAGTAATACCTATATTAGGAGTCAAGAATGGCGTCAGAAGGTAAGAGAAAAAATGGCAAGACTGAACCAAGTGGATGGTTAGTGGGAGGTGTGAACATTTGCTAAAAGTGGAGTGTGCTGGAGTGAGCTCAAGTAGTGAAGCTGTGGATATGTGGCTGATAAAGCCCATATTGGATGAAACATAATTCGAAGCTTCTTCTTCGCTATAAATATCTTTATAACATCAGGTATAAAGATACGGTAAATTATTTATTTTGAAACACTCCGGCCGCCTCCCACCAAGGGAGGCTGATCCGAAATAAAGGAATCATTTATACTGTCGCTCCCTTTTTTTTCTCGCTTAGAGCTATAACATCCAGCTTCTTTTCATTAATAACGTTAACACTCGATTCTTCTTCTCCGTACTACACCTACACACATTCGAACAACAGAACTTCAAAATTTTCTTCTCTCTTTCAGTAATTTACAGAAGAGAAGGAGTTGAAAAGGCAACGAGGAATAAAAAAAGACAGTGCTGAAGTGTGGCGCAGAGATTTTTGGTATTAGAAGGGTGGCTGAAATTGGGAAGAAGAATGATTGGTAGCAAGACGAGGTAAAAAGTGTGGTAAGGGTGAATGAGGCAAAAAAGTGTTGTATGGGAGAATAGTGAGATAAGAAGAAAGGGCGGTATAGAATTATGATGAGGTACAAAAAGGGTGGAAAACGAGAAGATGAGATATAAAAAAAAGGAGGTAAAGGGAGAACGATAAGGTAAAAATGGGTGGTAATAGAGGAAACAGCACATAAAAGCATAGTTCTTCGTGCACAAAACACTGAAAATCAAAACAGAATCTTGTAAATAATGATGACATATAAATTGAAAATAGTAATACTGTTTGTAATGTAGTTTATTCACTAGATCAAAATCTCACTCACCACCTCCTCCCCCCTACACACACACACGCACACACACACACACGCACAGACACACACACGCACACACACACACACACACACACACACACACACACACACACACACACACACACACACACACACACACACACACACACACACACACACAAATAACTACTGCAGCATACGGGCGCCTGGCAAACCTGAGAATAGCGTTCCGATACCTTAATAAGGAATCGTTCAAGACACTGTACACTGTGTATGTTAGGCCCATACTGGAGTACGCAGCACCAGTCTGGAACCCACACCTGGTCAAGCACGTCAAGAAGTTAGAGAAAGTACAAAGGTTTGCAACAAGGCTAGTCCCAGAGCTCAAGGGAATGTCGTACGAGGAAAGGTTGAGGGAAATTGGACTGACGACACTGGAGGACAGAAGGGTCAGGGGAGACATGATGACGACATACAAGATACTGCGGGAAATAGACAAGGTGGACAGAGATAGGATGTTTCAGAGAGGGGACACAGAAACAAGGGGTCACAACTGGAAGTTGAAGACTCAGACGAGTCACAGGGACGTTAGGAAGTATTTCTTCAGTCATAGAGTCGTCAGGAAGTGGAATAGCCTAATAAGTGAAGTAGTGGAGGCAGGAACCATACATAGTTTTAAGAAGAGGTATGACAAAGCTCAGGAAGCAGAGGGAGAGGACCTAGTAGCGATCAGTGAAGAGGCGGGGCCAGGAGCTGAGTCTCGACCCCTGCAACCACAATTAGATGAGTACAATTAGGTGAGTACACACACACACACACACACACACACACACACACACACACACACACCATTGCACTCACACCCTCACACACAATACCAGACAGCGAGGTATTAAATGGCTCGTGTTCAGCTTCCTAAGTCCCATCAGTGACTAGCAATCAGAGGTAAACGCAAACAGTTTAGGTAATTAATGTCTCAGAGGAACGCTCACACAGGATGACACACTCACACTCACACACACACACACACACACACACACACACACACACACACACACACACACACACACACACACAACAATGGGAGAATTCCAGACATACTTGACTTTATAGGATCCTCCGACTTGATCGATCGCTCGGGCTGGGAACGCCGGTGTCTCCTGCCTCCTGCCACCTTCGTGTCCTAGGGACACCGTTAGGGTCTAGTGTCATCACCAGGAACAGTATGAGGGTCTGTGAGGATGACCAGGGCACTCAGGGCCCAGTGTCATGACCAGGAACAATATGAGGGTCAATGCAATTATAGATACGATCAGGCTCAATGCGAGATTCGAGGACCTGGCCAGGAATAATACAATTGTTCATGAAGGTTACCAGGACACTCAAAAGTTTGTGAGATATGATCCGGGAACTACCAGAGACCAGGAAAAATGAATTAGACGCTGATACGATCGGTGGATTATATGCATTACAGTGTCAAATCGGGAAAATAAAAATAACTTTCAGGGCCTTATGATACAATCAGATAACCCAGGGATTCAGGGGGCATGACCAGAGCCCATCAACATAACGTGGGCACCCGCAGTGCAAGTCGACATAATTAGGCGATTCCCTGAGAACTTAGATATAATAATGCCACCATCAGACTGATTAGAGCACCAACTGGATATTAACAATTTCAGTGTCTATTATTGTGCTCTGGATGTGTTTGTATTGATAGTGTGTGATGACAGAGATGACAACTGGGTATAATAAAAAGTAACGCAGAGCATGTCTTTAATTTCGACGATACTGCTGAGATTTGTTATGTTTATCAAATCTTATACTTAATAAAAGGGAGTGAAGAAGCCAAAGGGGTTGGCCAGGCTCTCCGCTGATAGAGATGTTACCATGCAGACTCTGATCTGTTCCACGTCTCCTGCTTTTGTAATCATTTCTCGCTGCCCGGCCCACCGCCTTGAATATGAAAGTAATGTACTAGGAGTGGACGCCTGGAAGCCAGTGAGGAGGTGGAGGGCGAGGGTAGGGAATAGGGGAAGGGAG
>NC_091292.1:8942983-8997983 GCF_038502225.1 Cherax quadricarinatus
GAACCAGCTGAAATAACCGGTATAACCGATGCTGAGTCGTTGGTCAGAATGAGTTTCATTGCTTGGCGTTCTCTCCTGTCCAGAAGACAGAGATGGTGCGAGGTGTGGTTCTTCCAAGACAGTGGTGCAAAATATAATTGAGATTCCCTTTTTCCACCTAATAGAGTTTGGCAGTTGCGAAAGGCACTTTTATACTGTCAAGTTTCCTGGTTGCATTACCGGGGTCAATTTCTCCCCATGATATCATCTTCATCATTACTGAGTAATATGTCTCGGTAATTCTCACACCAGCTCAAGAAGTAACATCATGCCATCATGAGACAGTCATCACCTGTGTTTTGTCAGTAGTAAATGTAAGCTGGCATTGCTTGCCCAAGGCGCATACAACCGCAGGTTGGTGATTGATGCGCCACAGGGCAAAGGGCGTCTACAACAAGGGCCCAAGTTGGCTCCCTTTTGGCGCAGTGACGCCGATTGAATTGCCTACAGATTCTGCTCCATTAATATCTATCTTAAGCATTAATCTTGAGGGTAATCACCGAGGACGTTGAAAATGGCGATAAAGATAACGAGTGTTCGTAGCTTCGTCACGAGTGAGTAGTGGTGCAGCATTCTTTTACGACAGCGCGTCTCCTTAACACTAGCATTCACGTTATCCAAGTGGAATGCCTTGCTGTTGGTAAAGGACTCTTAATTCATGGAATTATAGCTACCATCCACTTCCATGAATAAACTCTGATTACCTTCCATTCTCCACAGCCCCCTTCCTCCCCACCCCAATCATTGTTTGACCCCTGCGGGTTTAGCGTTTCCCCCATAATTATGATAACATCGTACCATTCACTTATTTTAAGATAACTCGTATCATCAACCCTTGCTTATTCACGTCTTTTACAACTGTCGTTAGAAACGCGTTAAAGTATTATGACATGACACATCCCTGTTTAAGACACAAAATCACATTACACATCCCTGTTTAAGGCACACAATCACATTACACATCCCTGTTCAAGACACACACGATGACATTACACATACCTGTCTAAGGCACACCTTTACTTGGTACCTTTTCACATCCATTCTTTTTTCTCCCCTCTTTAACCTGGGCCTCACTCTCACTCCTCACATAAACACCTCATCAACATTCATCAACTCATCACGTTCTCCAGTACATTTACAACACCAGCATCAATGCGCCTCTGTTTACCCTATCGTGTACATTTGATGCTTCCATTAATGCAACAAGTATCACACTGATATAAGTGCTGTTCCCTTATGTACTTCAAAGAGATCACTTGATCTATCCATCCCTTTCCCTCCCTAAATTCACCTAGCTTCTTCCTGTTACGTGACTTTTTTTTAGGGGGAGTTAACGAGTTTGCCATTCACTTTGCAAGTTATGCTCAACACTCGTTTACTACTGTACTATTGTTACTAATATTCCCTCGTCATAAAAACAAGAGAGATTATGACAACAACATTATAAAATTGAATATGTCAATATCGACATGTTGATAAGTACGACACATGTAGGTACAATAGTTAGGTATCTTTGTTCCGAAACGTTTCGTGTGCACAGTAGGCATCTTCAGTCGAGTATAGAGGAGGCAGCATAAGCAGTAAAGATGTAAGACGAGGTACGATGTACATCGTCTTACTTATCAACATTATATAATTAACAATGCTGACGTCTTTGAACGACGTTGAGCTCGCCATCACACGAATAGCAGGGCAACATAACACTCAGTGAATATTGAACAAGGTTGAACTCGATTGTTATTGATGTTATTATAACACATTTCCCTTGCCTCCCCTCCCTTCCTTTCTTTCTCCCTACTTCTCTTCATCCTAACCCTTCCTCCTATGCTTTCTTTCCATTATTTTCCACCCCTCCCCTTTTCCTCTTCGTCCTTTGCATTCCTTTCGCCTCTTGTTATTCTTTTTCCGTTTCTTCGCTATTCTTCCCTCTCACTGGTACTCTACTATTTTCACAATCTTCTTCTGTCTCCTCTTTCCTCTAGCTTTTCTCCCATCATCATATTCCCCCCTTCCATTCCTCTCCTTTCTCCCCTGCAGCATTTCGATCCCCCTCCATCTTCTCATAATTCCCTTTCTACCCTTTCTTCTTTCTCCTTCTTCTCCTCCCTCTTTTCTCCTTCCTCCCCCCTTCCCCTCTCCGATTTCTCACCTTTTATCGCTCTCCTCCCTCTCTCTCTTCCACCCTACACCTTCCGTTCCATCCCAGAGAGCGCAGCTACAAACGTGTTTTTAGTCTCACCATTCCACACGAATACTCACATTGTGAAAACCATTCTAAATGTGTTTATATTTTTGGATAAAAATCTAGCTGTACACTTTAAATTAGAATATTTTTTTTTAATTTAGCACAAACCAGGGAGGTTATATGGAGATATCCTTGCTGTTGTAAAATATACGTAAGAACTGTGCTGTGCTACGTTAGAGATGAGTTTTATGAGGGTCACAAGTAGAGTTTTTCTTTTTGATTAGACTCGCTACTCTTTCCTGACGAACAGAACACACCCTCATCCTCTGATTTCTTCTCAAATATAAAATGAGTCCAACAGAAGTCTTATAACTTACGTAAAAGTCGACGTGACGATCAAGGGTTTCCGCGTCTCTGGAAACTAACGTAGATGATACAAGAGAGAGGTGAGACTCGAGGCTTCCTCTCTGGTCGTCAGTTTACGTGCATTTCACAGCAAGACTTGCGAATATTAAATTAATTTATCATTCGTCTGTCAACTGATGGAAAAGTATGACTGAAAGGCGATAAATATTTTTATTTATTATTGTGTATGTTACTGTTGATTTTTTTAAAAGATGAAATGTGATACGATGATAAAACGCGTTGCGTTATTGAGATAACGATTTGCTGTGTTATAACTTCATGAAATCTTGATGGACCTGTAACAGAGTGAAACATTGACCCCATTAAAGCGTGTACTGCAACGGGTGTCCTTCCATCAGTACTGTCAGCAGTACTGTACATGCTGAGTTACAATGTAATGTAATACCTTGTCTATCTCTCTCTCTCTCTCTCTCTCTCTCTCTCTCTCTCTCTCTCTCTCTCTCTCTCTCTCTCTCTCTCTCTCTCTCTCTCACTCTCTCTCTTTATATATATATATATATATATCTCTATTATATATATATATATATATATATATATATATATATATATATATATATATATATATATATATATATATATACATGCAAAACAACCACTGTGAAAGAACAGTAAAATTCCAAGCGCTTTCGTGACTTCTCACATTATCAAGGAACTATGATAATGTGAGAAGTCACGAAAGCGCTTGGAATTTCAATATTCTTTCACAGTGATGCAAATTTATTCTCAGACCAGAACAGGAATGAAATCTGTGCAGTCTGTATCAAGGTAGACAGTACTGTATCACACAGCCAGAACCCCAGGTAAATACAGACGCCCAGAAGGAAAGAACGAGGTTCGCTGGTACTGTCCTGGCTCAGGTCTTGTCCAATTGGTGACGCTGTTTCCTGTACCTTGTCACTGATGGTGGATGCCAGTCACTCCTGGTGGATTCCAGTCACTACTGGTGAATGCCAGTCACTGCTGGTGGATTCCAGTCACTACTGGTGGATTCCAGTCACTGCTGGTGGATTCCAGTCACTGCTGATGGATGCCAGGGACTGCTGGTGGATTCCAGTCACTGCTGGTGGATGCCAGTCACTGCCGATGGATGCCGGTCACTGCTGGTGGATGCCAGTCACTGCTGGTGGATGCCAGTCACTGCTGTTGGATGCCAGTCACTGCTGGTGGATTCCAGTCACTGCTGGTGGATGCCAGTCACTGCTGGTGGATGCCAGTCACTGCTGGTGGATGCCAATCACTGCTGGTGGATTCCAGTCACTACTGGTGGATGCTAGTCACTGCTGGTGGATTCCAGTCACTACTGGTGGATGCCAGTCACTCCTAGTGGATTCCAGTCACTACTGGTGGATGTCAGTCACTGATGGTGGATGCCAGTCACTGCTGGTGGATTCCAGTCACTACTGGTGGATGCTAGTCACTGCTGGTGGATTCCAGTCACTACTGGTGGATGCCAGTCACTCCTGGTGGATTCCAGTCACTACTGGTGGATGTCAGTCACTGCTGGTGGATTCCAGTCACTCCTGGTGGATGCCAGTCACTGCCGGTGAATTCCAGTCACTGCTGGTGGATGCCAGTTGCTGTTGGTGGATTCAAGTCACTGCCGGTGGATGCCAGTCACTGCCGGTGGATGCCAGTCACTGCTGGTGGATGTCAGTCACTGCTGGTGGATGCCAGTCACTGCTGGTGGATGCCAGCCACTGCTGGTGGATTCCAGTCACTGCTATGAGAGTCTCTGGTCGTGTATCATCTTGATCGTGCGTAAATCATTCATAGTGGTATCATCATTAGCATAAGTATTCTCGGTATGAAAGTCTCTCTCCCTTTCCTTGAATCAAACCTGTTTACCTTTCATTCTCCTGGTCCCATCAAAGGGGAGATAGGAGTCCCTTGATGCTGACGAAAGGCTCTTGATCTAAAGAAATGGAGCTACCTTTCGCTTCCCAGGGTGAAAGACGATTATCGTCTGTTTCTCAGTAGTTGCATTGTCCCTACGGGTTTGGTGCTTTCCCCATGAATATGATAAGACATAGATGGCTTAAGCCCCGGTTGTTAAATTGGCTTACGCAGAGGAGACAGCTTAAAGCTTATCTCCGAAGATAAGCTTTGTGAACTTAAATATAGGTAATGGTGCTGTTTCTACCTACCTGGAATATACTTGGAGGAGGGGTTCCAGGGGTCTACGCCCCCGCGGCCCAGTCTTTCAAACATGGCTGCTCAAATGACTTACACCATGGCTATAGAATGAAAAAAAAAAGTGGAATAAGAAACTTAATCAGCACCAAAGATCCCTTCTTTTGAAGGGGCCTCTTCCCTTGAAGGGACCATGACTGGAGTACTCAACCTTTTCATCAGATGGCATCAACATTAACTGGAAAAGATTTGTTCAGTTCCTGACAGATAGAACACTAAAGAAGCCTACTGTGTAGGCGAAACGTTTCGAAATAAAGCTACCTAACTGTTGCATATGTGTCTTACCTAACACACATCCTGACAGATAGCTTGAGTTTCCCGTTGCCGAGGTCGTCCAGACCTGAGATGCCAACGAATAGGTCTTGTATTGATGAATGTGTTGTGAATGATGCCAGATTTTGTTCTCACATGTCCGCAATTGCAAAATTAGTGTATAATCTACCTGAAATCCAGACGATTTTCCGCCATGTGGTATATTGTTTTAAAAGAGTGTTTTAACCTGTAGTTACATGTCTTATACAAGATTTGTTTTCATCTTGCAATATAGCAAAAATTCTTACATAACAGTAGAATGTATTACACAGTAACATGCTAACTTGCAAAAGAATAACTTACGAAATAATTGTGTAACTTACTCGGTAGCCGCAACAACAGCCTAACTTCCTTCATCAAGGAGGTGAGAGACATGAAAGGCGAGGCGGTTCTTTGAGTAATCATATTGGAGGACAATTTTCTCGCTAGAACTGCACATTTTCCTACGAAACACGTTGACAAAGAATTACACAGCCAGCCACAGACGCAGACCCTGACGCGGCCTCCGCTCCTCACAGGGACAAATATATATATATATATATATATATATATATATATATATATATATATATATATATATATATATATATATATATATATATATATATATATATATATATATATATAAGATGCAAAACAGCAGCGGGGGGGATTTAAATGATAGCTCTAGGCATAATCAGGAGCTTGCAGTGTTGCAGTAATGAGTAGGAAGTTCAATAATCTGCTTGGACTTCCTACTCATTTCTGCAACATTGCAAACTCCTGATGATGTATTGATTGTAACACGAAAGGCCTAGAGCTATCATTTAGCTCCCACTGTGGTTGTTTTGCATCTTGTATTGCAAACCGGCTATACTGACATGACTATATATTTGTAAAAGGCTGTTAAATTTGTGTGACTCCAGCTTTCACTCAATCCGCTTTGTAAATTGAGATCCTGACACCGCACACGAAATTCATGGCTACAGTATCATATTATCTCTCCATCACACTTGTTCATGATAATTCAGCTGTATTGTGAAAGTAACAAATTGTGTATGGAGTGCTAATGATCGAACCGGTGACTTTTGCAAGTCCACATCTGTATTGACCTAGCTAAAGATAGTGAAGCTTGAGAGTCAGGTTACACTCCAACCAGTGACTCAAACAAAAAAAATCAAAGGTTGATATCTAAGGCATCTTTCACTGCCGCTTGGCACTGAAGGATGCTTTGTTTCATTGTTCCGTTGCATGCCAGCTTGGAAAAATGAGCTAGATCCATCAAGTATGACCACAGACTCGAAGGCTCAGGCGAGAAAGCGACCGGAAATTTTCACTTTCGATACAAGTTGCAAAACAACGTGTATCGCTTTAATAAGTCGTACACTAAAACTCAAGCAGAGCGAAACATTGTCCCAGTAAAAGCTTGCGCTGTTACATTTTCTCTTCAATATTTCTTTTACATCCCCGTCCCTTACCTCTTAAAAAAAAAATAAAGAATACTCTATCCTCCGTCCAGGAGTCCCTGCCCAATTCCATCGCTTTTCTTGTTTGGCCTGGGCGTTCTCACAGCCTCTTTGCTGGATAAGCATTATCCTTCTTGGGGGAGTCGTTAATCCTGGCGCGGGTTCCTTAGTCAACACTTTTGTTCTCCAGGAGAAAAAAGAGCTTGATAATGATGGGTTATGGCCAGGCGATAGAGAGGCGTATCCCCTTAGAGGCTGCTCGAGAAAGAGGCACAGCGTAGGGCTCAATCGAGGCGCTTAAAATGGAACTCTTGAGTGTTCAACCTAGACGCTTAATGAAGGCCCTCAAAAGCTGCACTCGAAGCGCTCAAGGGAAGCCTTCTGAAAGCTCGGCGGAGAGTCTCAAGGAGACAGAATTTAAAGTTGTAGTTGAAGTTCTTAAGTAAATCAGTTTGGAAGCATTCAATTAAGATAATCAGGCAGATGGACCGAGGAGATAGTCAGTGAACCCAGAAGATAAACAATACAGAAACATTCAATGAAGACAGTCCAGTTGTGCTCACTGAAGACACTCCAGAAGCACTCAAGAAGACAATACAACTACAGGGGAAAATAGGCTGTTGGGCTCCTAGTGATCGACATACAGGAGTCGGCTTGAAATCGTCTTGTTTGGTGAAACACAAATGAGAAGCAAATTTCCTAGATTTGCTTGCAACGGATAAGTCACCCGAAGATATAAAACCAGATGTACTCCTGGTAACCCTTTTGGGTTAAAAAGTTAACTAGGAAGTAGGCCCTTTTGGGGCCTGCTTCCTAGATCTTTTGTATATCATATCCTCTTGCGCTGCCATCCACAGGATGTATAGGGCCCACAGTTAACTAGCCGCTTCGGCAGCCAAAAGAAAAAAACAAAACTCTAATCTATATAATGAGTAGTTCAGAGGATAGTCGCTTCCATATAATGTGGCCACCGGAGACTCACAGTCACTGTGGAAGACAATAAACTACAGATTTGGGCCAAGGTTCGCTGTCCTTAAGAGTTTATGGCGCAGCAGATGCTCAGAGAGCTGCCACGCTGGAGAAATACGACACTCAAACCTGTATCAGTGATTCGGAGGGAAATAACAGTCTCCTAAATAGCCTTAGAATGTTACACTTTCATGACGTTCGATGTAAAATTGTGTTATATATAATGTGTATGTGAGTGTATTCACACTATGAGAAGCGTTTTTTAAGGCTACAGTAGTTTGACACGATGGGTCGCCTGCAAAAGAAGTTCAGTATGATGGGTTGCCTGCAGAAGCAGTAAGGCATGATGAGTTGCCTGCAGCAGCAGGCAGCCTGCAGGATCATACAAATATGCACCTGTACTGCCTCCCAGTCTTCCTGAGCATAATAGTACCTGTAGGCAATATAAAAACAATTACACCAATTTACACTGTCATTCCATTCATTAACAGTAGTACGATTAGATAATAACTACTAACTTCCAAAAAAGTAGTCTATAGCAATTTCTACTGTATAGTCCTTGTGGTTTAGCGCTTCTTTTTGATTATAATAATAATAATATAGCAATTTCTACAACACTGCTAAAAAGGCTTTGGAATTTTGATACTAAAAAAATAGTTATTATAGGCAACGATCATCAATTTAAATTAATTTGAGGATCTTAAAAGAGAAATGCGATTCCAAACATTGAAAAAATGTCGTATCTTTTAATAAGAGAAAAAATGTGCCCCAGTATAACAACGTTTCATGTAAAGGTAATAATTAGAATAACTCTAATCTATAACTTCCTAACATTTTAAGTATAACAACAAAAAAAGCCTTTGAGTGGTCAGATGTGGAACGATCTAGACACTGGAGCGGTTGCAACAAGATCCTCACACAATTTTGAGAGGTATGAAAGTTTTCTCGAAGCCATGAGTTAACCCCAGTTACCATTTTGGTTTCTCAAGGCAGCAAACACTCATCATAACTCTGTATTGTTTATAATGGTTAAATATATGTAATTCTGCAAAAGGTAAATTATATCATCTGCCTAGGAATCAAATGTGTTAAGAATCTAAATTCAGGTTACGGCATGATTCATCTTGACCTGTGAGTTACTGCTAACCAGCAGCTGGTTGACGAATATAAAGCTTTGTAGGGGAATTTGATACCATGAAGGTTGATTATATGAAGATCGTTAAACATATTAAATATAGTCTCTGCTTACGACTTACACCAGAGCTTCAACAGTGGCAGAAGAAATCATAATGAAACAAGCTCTGGAAACTTTATTCAATAGTCATTTCTAAGATCAGAAAATTTTAATTTTGCAGTTTGTGTATAAAATTAAAGCCTCTTCAAAGTCACTGTTATTGTTATTGTATTGTGAGCAAACTATCGTGTGGCGGCGTCCACGAAGAAAAAAAAAATCTGACGAAACGACTGCCAAAAAATATCGACAATCATTAGTGAAAATAATGTAGGCGGTTATCGAAAATCAAACTGATGACCTCTGAAAGTGATGACCTCTGAAAGCGATGACCTCTGAAAGTGATGACCTCTGAAAGTGATGACCTCTGAAAGTGATGACCTCTGAAAGTGATGACCTCTGAAAGGAGTAATAGGCAAAGTAAGTTAAAAAGAAAAAGTTGTTGTGGCATGGAGGTGTAAATCAAGTCGGCCTACGAAGATGGTCACAGAGAGGTCATACCAAAAAGAAAAAAAAAATGCACCAGTAAAGATGCCTTCCAGGAAGATTCCAAGAGGCTTACAAGGTAATCCGAAAGTCACTCAAAGACGATGCTTGAGGCGTTTATGAGTGACGAAGACATTTTAGCGTTGGAGGAGAAAATAGTTGTGACGAATATTTTGTCAGAAAAGAATTGAAGAATAATCTGTCATACATATTTTCTCTTATACGTTTAAAAATATATTTTTTCATTTATCTTAATGTAAAAATAAACAATTTTGTGCCAAAACAACTTCAGAAAATGTACTTAATCTTATTATAACAAGCCTAATCCAACTAAATATATTTTAGATAAGTTTACAATACTTTGATAATAAACAGACACAATGAAATATATATTTTTCATTAGGCTCAGAATGATTTTTCCAAAATTATTGCATTCACAAATGTTCGCTTGCCTTATTCGGCATATATATATATATATATATATATATATATATATATATATATATATATATATATATATATATATATATATATATATATAATATATTTATATATATATATATATATATATATATATATATATATATATATATATATATATACTATATATATATATATATATATATATATATATATATATATATATATATATTTATATATATGTGTGTGTGTGTGTGATCGACTCCATGCCTAGCCCTTCTAGGGTAGGGTAGGTGCCTGAGCCCGAGCCTTTAGCTCGCAAGCCTGTCATACCCATTAGCCCCCTTGGGGCGGGGATAACAGACCAAAGAGGCCTAGCTTGTGGCTAGGCCTGGGGATAGTCCCAAAGATGAGGAGGTACTTGTGCCTCCTTCCATGGGAGACTTAGGTCTCAGACACTCCCTAAAGAGGGAGCCAAGGCCGGGCCACTACTTGGAAAAGGCCCGGGCCGGGAAAATACCGGCGAATCTTTAATAATAATAATATAATGTGTGTGTGTGTGTGTGTGTGTGTGTACTCACTTATTTGTGGTTGCAGGGGTCGAGTCTTAGCTCCTGGCCCCGCCTCTTCACCGGTTGCTACTGGGCCCTCTCTCTGCCCGCTCCATGAGCTTTATCAAACCTCGTCTTAAAACTGTGTATGGTTCCTGCCTTCACTACGTCATTTTCTAGGCTATTCCACTGCTTGACAACTCTATGACTGAAGAAATACTTCCTAATATCTCTCTGACTCATTTGTGTCTTCAACTTCCAATTGTGGCCTCTTGTTTCTGTGTCCCCTCCCTGGAACATCCTGTCTTTGTCCACCTTGTCTATTCCACGCAGTATTTTATATGTCGTTATCATGTCTCCCCTGACCCTCCTGTCCTCCAGTGTCGTCAGGCCGATTTCCCTTAATCTTTCTTCATAGGACATTCCCCTTAGCTCTGGAACTAACCTTGTGGCAAACCTTTGTACTTTCTCTAGTTTCTTGACGTCACTTTATCAAGTGTGGGTTCCAAACAGGTGCTGCATACTCCAGTATGGGCCTGACATACACGGTGTACAGTGTCTTGAACGATTCCTTACTAAGGTATCGGAATGCTGTTCTCAGGTTTGCCAGGCGCCCATATGCTGCAGCAGTTATCTGATTAATGTGTGCTTCCCGAGACATGCTCGGTGTTATACTCACCCCAAGATCTTTCTCCTTGAGTGAGGTTTGCAGTCTTTGGCCACCTAGCCTATACTCTGTCTGTGGTCTTCTGTGCCCTTCCCCTATCTTCATGACTTTGCATTTGGCAGGATTAAATTCGAGAAGGCATTTGCTGGACCAGGTGTCCAGTCTGTCCAGGTCTCTTTGAAGTCCTGCCTGGTCCTCATCTGATTTAATTCTCCTCATTAACTTCACATCATCTGCAAACAGAGACACTTCTGAGTCTAACCCTTCCATCATGTCGTTCACATATACCAAAAATAGCACTGGTCCTAGGACCGACCCCTGTGGGACCCCGCTCGTCACAGGTGCCCACTGTGATACATCATTACGTACCATGACTCGTTGTTGCCTCCCTGTCAGGTATTCTCTGATCCATTGCAGTGCCCTTCCTGTTATATGCGCCTGATGCTCTAGCTTCCGCACTAATCTCTTGTGAGGAACTGTGTGAAAGGCCTTCTTGCAGTCCAAGAAGATGCAATCAACCCACCCCTCTCTCTCGTGTCTTACTTCTGTTATTTTATCATAAAACTCCAGAAGGTTTGTGACACAGGATTTGCCTTCCATGAATCCGTGCTGGCTGGCATTTATACTCTTGTTCCGTTCCAGGTGCTCCACCACTCTCCTCCTGATAATCTTCTCCATAACTTTGCATACTATACACGTCAGTGACACAGGTCTATAGTTTAGTGCCTCTTTTCTGTCTCCTTTTTTAAAAATGTGTGTGTGTGTGTGTGTGTGTGTGTGTGTGTGTGTGTGTGTGTGTGTGTGTGTGTGTGTGAGTGTGAGTGTGTGTGTGTGTGTGTGTGTGTGTGTGAGCGTGTGTGTGTGTGTGTGTAAACACAAAGAACCTGAGAAAAATCACATATACAGAGAGAGAAAAACAAGGATCAACTTGTGAATAAAAGCAACATCCATAAAGAGATAAAATCATCACTGTTAAAACCGCGAATCTGATGAGTCTTATACTTTAAGATCATTACGCATTTTTCATTTAACTCTTTATATTTTTTATAAGGCAGCATTAGCCGCAAAGAACTATAACCGCAAAGGAAGAATAAATCTCGAAGATCACGCTTATTTGCCCTGGAGAAAGAGGTGTGTTGAGGGCTGGATACTGCTCTCGCGCCTACTTATATATGCAGCCAGGAAAGAGGTTCTTGCCTCAAGAGGCCATTTATTCCACGCAAACCAGCAATCACGGAAACAATGATATGGACTGTAAATGTCCTTTACTTAAGGGGTTGGATAAAAATACGGACAGACTAACCCTTAATTGAAAAGTCTAGTAGGGGGAGAGAGAGGAGGGGGAGAGAGGAAGGGTGGGGGCGGCATGGGGGGTGTTGGTGTTGAGGGATTCGATTATATTCATTTGTTCGTAAATTCTTGCTGGAGGCGGTTATAGTAAAGTCCAGGAACCTAGTTAAATCAATGAATCTAAGATAATCATCGTAAAGTAGCCAAGAGCTTCCCTTGGATTATAGTCCTGGTCCTGGACACTCCATTTTATTAGCTTTCTATCAAGGAGATTGACTATAATATGTTTTTCTGGGCATAATCTTCATGATAAATTGGTAGGAGTTAGCCAGGCGATTGCTAGAGGCAGCGTCTCTATAAACACGGTCTCTACCCAGAACTCTACACCCGAGCACACGGTGGATACCAGAGAAGGCGTACTCATGCCACCACCTCGTATCATGCAGGGAAAACTCTGTAATTAAGCTTCTGATGATGCCGAGCCGGGCCAGTAACACCCGCAAAAGACTCCCTGATCGACAAGGATCGACAGTGCAAGAAAACACTCCATCACCGCCACGAGAAGCTAATGATATGTTCCCTAGCTGGGGACCACCGCGGGCGAACACAACACATCCAGTTAACACTCCAACAACCAGTAGGCCGGCATCGTAAAGAAGGAAAAATCAATACTGGCTGTGGGTTACATTTGGCCAAGCTACCCCGCGCGTTAGTTTAAGTGAGGGACCTGGCCAGGCCAGCATCAGTGATGCTCTCTCTCTCTCTACACCGGTCTGGCACTGAATTGCTGTTATTATATTCATGGGAGGCCCTAAACTCGTAGGGGCCATTCAGGTTCTAGGGAGTGTGGGGTAATCAGGGTCTCCTCTTCCAAGACAGAGGACGTTATATATTTTTCCTAAGATCAATAGCCCTTCACAGTGATCAAGGAACTCTCCAAGTACAGAAAGAAATTAAACGCATATTTTTTCCCTGACTTCAGCCTACACTGCTTTATTGCATCATTCTGCAGTATTCTTTTATTATCATTATTATTATTATTTTATAATTTCATTATTATTTTTATTATTACTGTTATTATTATTATTATTATTATTATTATTATTATTATTATTATTATTATTATTATTATTATTATTATTATTATTATTTTACAATTATTATTATTTTATAATAATTATTATTTTATTCTTATCATTATTATCGTTATTACTATTATCATTATTATTATCATTTAATTATTTTTCTTATTATTATTTACTATTATATTCACTGGGGAGAGCTAAACCCATAGGGATCATACCGTGCCTGTCATGGCTCTCAGACGACAACCTCCTATGTTTCTTTTCTTCCACAGCGGTGACCTGGATGTATGCACCCCGCCTTTGGACTGCTCCGAGGGCCAGACAGTTCCATGTGTAATAGTCATCTCCTCCCAGAGATAAATCTCACGATAGTTGAGTAACGTCTCAATTGTGAAGCCTCGTCTGTGATGGGCGGCGAAGAGTCCTTGCACAGTTTTTTTGAGACGGGGAATAATTCTGTAAAAAGATTTTGATTTTTTTTTGCCGTTGTTTCTACTAATACTTATGAATTATTATTTTCGTGCCTTGAAATAGTCGTGAATTATTATTATTATTATTATTATTATTGTTGTTGTTGTTGTTGCTGTTGTTGTGGTTGTTATTATTATATCGAAATATTCTCAGACTACCAGAAATGTACTTTGTATTATTTTATAAGCAGAATAAATGTGTATAAGAGTGAGAGAGCGAGAGAGAGAGAGAGAGAGAGAGAGAGAGAGAGAGAGAGAGAGAGAGAGAGAGAGAGAGAGAGAGAGAGAGAGAGAGAGAGAGAGAGACGTGTTTCAGTGTTCACAAGTGTACACATGACTGTGTACGAAGAGGATGTTTTCCTGGCGGGAAAACAGACATAATCAATCAGTACTTCGAAAATTGTACATTGTAATGCATAAAAAAAAGTCTTATTTTGGTTGATGGCAGTTTTATGGCAGACAAAACAACTTGTCCTAAAGAAACGTTTATCAGAAGAACGTTTCGCTCTGCATAGAGCTTTATCGAGTCATATGACATGTCTTTATTTTGCAATCTTTTTTTCCTTTATACACGGTTTCATTTCCTTACTTGATTCCCCGGTTCAATTTCGCAACGTTTCCTGCAATAACATTGTTTTTGCTCTGCCTTGCATTAAATATCAACAGGGATGCAAGAAGACACATGTACAACACTCGGGTATCTTTATCGCCTAGAAACCCATGTGTTGCACAAGTGTCTTGTTCATTACCTTTTCGGTATTGTATGCCATCAGTAACACGAAGAAAAGATACATTTAGTAATAATGGTAGATTTACCGACAGAATGTTAGGTAAATGGACACATATGCAACGGCTTTGTCAAGCCGTTACTGCTTGACAGAGCTCCTGTAGAGCGAAACGTTGCCACAATAAAATGTCACAGTTGCATCAGTGTCCATTTACCTAATCTCCCGCCAGCGTAGAGATTCATCTTCAGAAATTTGCATTTGTGGTCATAGTGAGGCCCATGCTAACATATTCTTGTGTCTCTCCCACTCACAGACACTCCCCCGAGTTTAGGAAAGATCAACAGGGTCATGTTTGTCGTTGTAGATGGAGAGCCGGACCTAGAGCACCATATCACTAATACGTGGTGGTGGTGGTGGGGGGGGGGTAAGGGGAATTTTGATTCACAACACTCCTTTTCGAGTCATTGTTTCCAAATGCGATTGCGGTGAATTGTTATCGTCTTCAAAGAAATTTTGACTGGGGAGGGTGGACGAGATGTACGAGGAGTTGATTATATGTCTACCGAGCAGAAAAAAGTATGCGGGAAGTATTTTGTGTATACTTCATGCGTGAGGTACACCATCCTTAAAAATAGCGCGTGACGCATTTCTAGCCGATGATATGTGCGTTTAATGTGAGTTTTACTGTCTGTTAAAGACAGTGACTGATCATTTCAAGGCGGGAGAAACATCAGGGCTGGAAAATAAAGAATGCTTACCTCTCGCTTTGAGTCGGTAAAATATTCAGACTATTGAGGACGCCGCGAGAGGGTTGTAATACACCTGTGGAATGGGAGGTACTGAATTTTCGGGCATATAAGGCGCACAAGCATGACGGGTATTGTAGCGTTATCACTGTAATGAGCTGCATGTCCCTTTATGAAGCATCACTTGCCTGTAATCTGAAGCCTACCCTTGACCCTGACTTTGCGCATATAAGGCGCAGGGTGATTTTCTAAGACTTTTCTTGGGAAAATAAAGCGCGCCTTATACGCCAGAAAATACGGTAATCATGTTTGATCTAGGGAAGGAGAGGGTAACTCCAGTTCCTTAAATCAAGAGCCTTCCGTCGGCCTACAGGTGTTGAGGACGTCAGTAATAAGCCCACAGAGCTATAAATCGCAGACGAGAATGTACAATTCCATCGTCGGAATAATTCCCCATCAACCCACAATTCGAAAGAAGAAGCTTCGGATGACGCTTCGGTCCGTCCTGAATCGATAATGATGAAGGTTGGACCGAAACGTTGCCGGAAGTTCCTTTTCTAGTTTCATGAGTTAATTAGTAAACATAAGATTTGTGTGTTATTATTATTCTAGTTCCCTGTAATATGAAGATGAATAATAATAATAAAAATAAAAATATAAATAATAATAATAATAATAATAATAATAATAATAATAATAATGCGACGACGAAAAAGAATATTAAAATTAATGACAGTAATACAATTAATAACAATAAATTTATTGGTAATTGTAATGCGATTAATAATAATAATAATAATAATAATAATAATAATAATAATAATAATAATAATAATAATAATTAGAAGTTGTTTTACCTAAATGTATAATTTCACCTGAAGAATCTTATCTACAGAGATACTGTTGTTGTAGGGGAGGGAGTCAGTCCCTCTTGACCTGCCCTCCCAGCCTTCCTGCTCTGCATGGCCACGACGACGGTAACTTTTATACCAGGAAGTGATTGCAGGCTTACCTGGTGAGTTATGACCCTTATAAATAGCCGAGGGAGTGCAATTTCCTCCTCGTCAGGGTCTGCGGCAGTGGCGGTTGGGTGGGCCAGGGGCAAGAGATGCCCAGGATGCTGGCAGACACCACGAGATGAGAAAGAGGAGCAAAAGGATGCTGGAGACCCTTGAGTACACAGTGTTTCATGCTGGTAGTAATGAAGGCAATAATAATAACAATAATAATTATAATAAATTCATAATTAAAAATAAATATGATAGCAAATTATTATTATTATTATTATTATTATTATTATTATTATTATTATTATTATTATTATTATTATTATTATTATTATTATTATTATTATTATTATCATTAATTTTCATTGTTATTGAGAGACGTCTAATTTAATTTACTAGAAAATAATTGACGCTCCTCATCATGCTGAACTGCATTACCCAGGCAACGATTTTATCCGAGTTTTCCAGTGGGCAACGGTAACCAATATGATGTTCAATGAGGACAAATTCCAACTACTCCGTTATGGAAAACTGGAGGAGATAATAACTAGAACAGAGTATACTACTGACTCCGGCCATACAATAGAGCGGAAAAATAATGTAAGGGACCTGGGAGTAGTAATGTCTGAGGATCTCACTTTCAAGGATCACAACAGTGCCACGATCGCACGTGCAAAGAAAATGATAGGATGGATAATGAGAACTTTCAAAACGAGAGATGCCAAGCTCATGATGATCCTTTTCAAATCACTTGTTCTCTCTAGGCTGGAATACTGCTGTACATTAACATCTCCATACAAAGCAGGTGAAATCGCAGATCTAGAGAGTGTACAGAGATCCTTTACTGCACGTATAAGTTCTGTCAAGCACCTTAACTACTGGGAACGCTTGGAAGCACTTGACTTGTACTCGTTGGAACGCAGGAGGGAGAGATATATCATAATCTACACTTGGAAAATCTTGGAAGGAATGGTCCCAAATCTGCACACAGAAATCACTCCCTACGAAAGTAAAAGACTGGGCAGGCGATGCAAAATGCCGCCAATAAAAAGTAGGGGCGCCATTGGTACACTAAGAGAAAACACCATAAGTGTCCGGGGCCCAAAACTGTTCAACAGCCTCCCATCAAGCATTAGGGGAATTGCCAATAAACCCCTGGCTGCCTTCAAGAGAGAGCTGGACAGATACCTAAAGTCAGTGCCGGATCAGCCGGGCTGTGGCTCGTACGTCGGACTGCGTGCGGCCAGCAGTAACAGCCTAGTTGATCAGGCCCTGATCCATCGGGAGGCCTGGTCGTGGACCGGGCCGCGGGGGCGTTGATCCCCCCGGAATAACCTCCAGGAGTTACAGCTTGAAGGTAAACAAAAAAGGAGCTATAGATAAATTTACAAAATGATTGTGATTAGCAATTACATGCTCCGATAGATGTGTACCATTGTTGTATGGTGTAGAGGAAAATTCTGGGATATATAGGCTATCAAATTGAAATATTTGTCCGGAAAAACTATTGCTTGTAAGGGACATTGTAGATGCTGTGTAGAAAACAATATCATAAAGTCCACATTAGTCTTCAGGTTTTGTTGATGAATGCAGTACATTGCATCGTCTCTCACTCATATTTATGCTACTCCTTTCTAGTACTCGGAAAAACTCAAATCGGTATGTATTCAAGGGGAATAAAACATGTTTTATACGAAGAACAACATCTCGTCTTCCCCTGTGTAAGTAGGGATGGATTGTAGGTGATCTACTGGTTCTTGGGACTCGGGGTATCAACTAGGCAGAAAGTGGTCGAGTTTACTGGCTTCTTGTAGCCCGTTCTCTCCTCCTGCGGTCTAATGGAGGTATGATCTCTAATGCTTAACCTGGCAGTGATTGGTGACGATCAGGAATGGGTTACCCCCGTACAAGGTAAGCTCGGGGAGTAATCGTACTCTGACCACTGGTAATCTGAAGGTGAAGAGGAGC
Source organism: Cherax quadricarinatus (assembly GCF_038502225.1). Classification (NCBI taxonomy): domain Eukaryota; kingdom Metazoa; phylum Arthropoda; class Malacostraca; order Decapoda; family Parastacidae; genus Cherax; species Cherax quadricarinatus. The sequence goes on from NC_091292.1 coordinate 8,961,199, forward strand.
CGGAGACTGGCTACAGCTAGCCGTCAACTTTTTTTTTTTTTCATGAACACCGGGGCAGCGACAGCCCAGAGACACGCAACGCTTGTGATAGACGAGTCTCTCTCTCTCTCTCTCTCTCTCTCTCTCTCTCTCTCTCTCTCTCTCTCTCTCTCTCTCTCTCTCTCTCTCTCTCTCTCTCTTTCTCTCTCTCTCAATCTCTCTTTCTCTACAGAAAACATCGCTGGCGAAACATGTAAAAATTATAAATTATTATTATTATTATTATTATTATTATTATTATTATTATTAGTAGTAGTAGTAGTAGTAGTAGTAGTAGTAGGCACCTAATTGCCCCTAGTAGAACCTAAAAACATCCAATAGCATCTAATGGCCCTAGTGTAGAACCTAAAAACACCAGTAGCACCTATTGGCCCCTAATAGTACCTTAAAGTGCCTAAAAACACACAACAGCACTTAAAAAACCCCAGTAGCACCAAATGGCCACTAGTAGACCTTAAGGCACCTATAAACACCCAGTAGTACCTAATGACACCTTGCACCTAGCAGCACCTAGTAGCCCCCTGTACCTTCTCGCGAGAGGTGATGGTAGTGGTGAGATGAGAAGGTTCTCCCGGTTCTCCCGGGTCGTTCCGACAAGACCCCGGTTACAGCGTGCGAGTAACCGGAGACGGTCCGCCGAACATGCCAAGGCGATATTTTTCACCCTTTTTTTTTTTATGGACCATATAGGTGGATTTATTTTTTGATACAGTAGCCATTATCCGACAGAAATGTTTATGTATTTTGAAAAAAAAAAAAAACACATTAAAAAGCCGTAATGGACGCGGTAGCTTCTCGTTTCCGTTTTTGCATACTGAGTTTTTTCTTTTATTTAGTAGAGTTCATTAGTGAAGAACAAAAAGGTACAATACAGTATCTGGAACAATACACAAATAACCCGCACATAGGAGAAAGAAGATTACACACACACACACACACACACACACACACACACATACACACACATACACACACACACACACACACACACACACACACACACACAAACACGCACACACGCCACACACACACACACACACACACACACACACACACACACACACACACACACACACACGCACGCAAACACAGAAGAGGTACGATAAAGCTCTTTGAGAAGGGAGAGAGTGGACTTTATAACGATCAGCGATAAGGCGGGGCCAGGAGCTACGAATCGACCCTGCAGCCACATATGGGTGAGTACGAATAGATGAGTATACACACACGCACTCACAAAGCATCAGACAGGCTCGGAAACTCGGGAAGTCCCGTGGCACGAAACAAGACTAATGCCAGAGTTCAAGGAACTGAACTCTGAGTATACTGTAAAGAAACTATCCCTGACAACCCTAGAAAACAGGAGGACCATTAAAAGTATTATTATCAAGTGTAAGTCACCCAGATGATATTAACAGTTTAGATAGGGGCAGACTGAAAGTATGAGGCATGGGGAGGGGGGGTAATAGGACATAGATTGAAAATTAAAAGCGCTGATGTGAAATATTTCTTAAATCTCAGGGTAGTAAATAAGTGTAAGGAACTAGATCAGAAAGTTGTGTAGGCAAACACCGTACACAGTTTGAAGAGTAGGTAGGATACCTATGAGTTACCTATGACGACGAAGAGTCACTGAGCTCCTCAGGAGTGCTAGAATATCTGATACACGAAAGGAGGCGCTGACCAGGGAAGTGGAAACTATCGAACTTAAGCTAAATGACTCTTACAGGAACCAGGAGAGGCAGGAGGAGCTTAAAGCTATTAGTGAAATTGAAAGAAATTCAAAATATTTCTTTTCATATGCCAAAAACAAGGCAAATACCACATCTAGTATCGGGCCCTTACCCAGACAGGATGGGACTTAAACAGATGACAACAAGGAAATGAGTGAAATATTGAAATCCCAGTACGACTCCGTGTTTAGTGAACCACTAATCGGTCTGAGGATCGACGACCCAAATGATTTCTTCATGAATGAGCCTCAAAACTCCATAAATGTATGCCAGATTTCCGACATTACCCTAACTCCGATAGATTTCGAAAAAGCCATTGACAACATGCCTATGCACTCAGCCCCGGGCCCAGACTCGTGGAACTCTGTTTTCATTAAGAACTGCAAGAAACCCCTCTCGCGTGCCCTAAGTACACTATGGAGGAGGAGCTTGGACATGGGTGAAATTCCACAGTCACTTAAAACAACGGATATAGCCCCACTCCATAAAGGTGGCAGCAAAGCATTAGCTATGAACTATAGACCAATAGCTCTGACGTCCCACATCATAAAAATCTTTGAAAGAGTGCTAAGAAGCAGGATTGCAAATCACCTGGATTCCCAAAATCTGCACAATCCAGGGCAACATGGGTTCAAGGCAGGTCGCTCCTGCCTCTCACAACTACTGGATCACTATGACATGGCCTTGGATGCACTGGAAGAAAATCAGAATGCAGATGTAATATACACAGACTTTGCAAGAGCATTTGACAAATGCGATCATGGCGTAATAGCCCATAAAATACGTGCTAAAGGAATAACTGGGAAAGTGTGGAGATGGATCTTCAACTTCCTAACAAATCGAACACAAAGAGTAGTGGTCAACAGAGTTAAATCGGAGGCTGCCATAGTGAAGAGCTCTGTTCCACAAGGCACAGTGCTCGCCCCCATCTTATTCCTTATCCTCATATCAGACATAAACAGAGATATACACCACAGCACCGTATCATCCTTTGCGGATGATACTAGGATCTGCATGAGGCTGTCATCTGCTGAGGACGCGGTTAACCTCCAAGAAGATATAAACAAAGTTTTCCAGTGGGCAACGGTAAACAATATGATGTTTTTATTGGGGGCAAATTCCAACTACTCCGTTATGGAAAACTGGAGGAGATAATAACTAGAACAGAGTATACTACTGACTCCGGCCATACAATAGAGCGGAAAAATAATGTAAGGGACCTGGGAGTAGTAATGTCTGAGGATCTCACTTTCAAGGATTACAACAGTGACACGATCGCACGTGCAAAGAAAATGATGGGATGGATAATGAGAACTTTCAAAACGAGAGATGCCAAGCCCATGATGATCCTTTTCAAATCACTTGTTCTCTCTAGGCTGGAATACTGCTGTACATTAACATCTCCATTCAAAGCAGGTGAAATCGCAGATCTAGAGAGTGTACAGAGATCCTTTACTGCACGTATAAGTTCTGTCAAGCACCTTAACTACTGGGAACGCTTGGAAGCACTTGACTTGTACTCGTTGGAACGCAGGAGGGAGAGATATATCATAATCTACACTTGGAAAATCTTGGAAGGAATGGTCCCAAATCTGCGCACAGAAATCACTCCCTACGAAAGTAAAAGAGTGGGCAGGCGATGCAAAATGCCGCCAATAAAAAGTAGGGGCGCCATTGGTACACTAAGGGAAAACACCATAAGTGTCCGGGTCCCAAAACTGTTCAACAGCCTCCCATCAAGCATTAGGGGAATTGCCAATAAACCCCTGGCTGCCTTCAAGAGAGAGCTGGACAGATACCTAAAGTCAGTGCCGGATCAGCCGGGCTGTGGCTCGTACGTTGGACTGCGTGCGGCCAGCAGTAACAGCCTGGTTGATCAGGCCCTGATCCATCGGGAGGCCTGGTCATGGACCGGGCCGTGGGGGCGTTGATCCCCGGAATAACCTCCAGGTAATCAAGGTATGACTTGATACCCGCGAACACCTCTTGGTGAGTAAAGCTCACTGAGAGAGAGAGAGAGAAAGAGAGAGAGAGAGAGAGAGAGAGAGAGAGAGAGAGAGAGAGAGAGAGAGAGAGAGAGAGAGAGAGAGAGAAAGAGAGAGAGAGAGAGAGAGTGAGGGAGGGAAGGAGAGAGAGACTCTGTGGGGGACAGGATGTGTAGCGGGTTGAAGCAATCAACTTGTCAACTCCTAAGAGGGGTGGCCCTGGTCAATCCTCTTCTTCCCCTTCTCCACCCCCCTCAAAATCCATCTCCCCTTTCCCCTTCACCCTCTTAATTTCTCTTACTCTTGTCACTGCTTCTGGCCCGTCACTCTTTCCCGTAATTCCTCTTTTACTTCTTTTTTTTTTCATTTCAGTATGATGTATCTGCTGTTTTGTGACTGTTTTTTAATAATTGGTAGAATACTTTTGTTGACTATTTGCCAGGTCTCATTGTTTGGTCTCGTTGAACGAGTCTATTGATACTACAGTTAATGTGGTAGTAATAGTAGTAGTAGTAGTAGTAATAGTAGTCAGTGGTGGACCTACATTTTTGGGGCCCTGAAGCTTGAACTATTATGGGGGCCCCTTCGCAACTTCTTTTCATACAGTAGACCTAAAATTTTTAAGCAATATGGACTAAAATTGCTTCTGGGGCCCCTCCTGGATTAGGGGCCCTGAAGCTTAAGCTCTATTTGTTTCCATGGTAATTGTAGAGGATATAGTTGTAGTAGTTGTGATATTAATGGTAGTAATAGTAGTAGTAGTAGTAGTAGTTACCTGGAGGTTACCTGGAGGTTATTCCGGGGATCAACGCCCCCGCGGCCCGGTCCACGACCAGGCCTCCCGATGGATCAGGGCCTGATCAACTAGGCTGTTACTGCTGGCCGCACGCAGTCCGACGTACGAGCCACAGCCCGGCTGATCCGGCACCGACTTTAGATATCTGTCCAGTAGTGGTATTAGTAGCAGTAATAGTAGTAATGAAGCAACCATTACGGAAGGCGTCGACAAACTTGTAACACATTGGGATAAATACCTCAGTAATTGGTTTGAGAATCATGTTGGAACTAACCAATGAACAAAAATATTCTATATAGCTAAGACGAAATTTTGTCAAGGAAAAAAATAATGGACGCAAAGATTTTAAGATGTGCCCCAGTATTTAGGCTGCAATGAGAATGGAGACGGCATCGTTAGCTCTTTCGGCTGTAATGTACCGCTTTTACGACGGTATATTTACTCACAAGATGAGTGGCACTGCCCAATAAACTCGTCTCTCGGGGTAAAAATCTAAAAAGCAAAAATCTGTCTTCTGCACCCTTACCAAAGAGTTTGAAGGAGACAACAAATATACCCAATTCATCGCTGTCCGTAAATGTGTAACATTGTGTGATTTCTTGTGGCCAGACATCTGCGGAGTGAAAACTTCTTGCAAGTGAACTGAAGAGTAAAGAGATTTATTGATTTTAATTATTGTTTACAAGCAATAAAGAAATAATAGTGTTTCGGGCGATTACACTATCCTTTTCCAGTGTGGTATGCTATATTTTCCTTTACTGCCACTCAACTTTATTACAAGTTTGAGCTTAGAGTTTGAGGGGACCGACTAATACCCATCACAGCAAAATAACTGATCACCTCAAAATTACTTCTGTCTCCGGTGTTATAATCGACAATTTTCGACTGAAGAAGCCTGCTGTGCAAGCGAAACGTTTCGGCAATAAAATTACCCAAGTGTTGCATCCCAATTCGTCGGTATTGAATACCGACAAATTGATGTTTCAACCTTAAGTTCACTCAGGATACCCACATCCTCGGGAAGTTGCAGCTCTGACACGGGAAGGAAGACTTCACTAGGTAGTAGATCTGAGAGGTTGTCCCTGTCTGGAGGTGACTCATATGCACAGATACAATGTGCTGGAACTGTTCTTCCTACTGAAAATGATAATAATAATAATAATAATAATAATAATAATAATAATAATAATAATAATAATAATAATAATAATAATAATAATAATAGTGGACTTATATGGTGAAATACAAAAACACTGCAGCCATCAGTAACAGTCTGGTTGATCAGGCACTGATCCAGAGCAATGGCTGGTCACAAACCGCGCCGCGGGGGCGTTGACCCCTCGGAATACCCTCCAGGTATACTCAGAGTGAAAGCTACCGTTATTAGGATATGTAAGCAGCGCTGTGTACCCTCATGGGTTTAGCGCTTTGTTAAGATTACAATAATAATAATAATAATACAATATGTATATATTTACTAGACAGATTTTCTTTACTTAACATTACGACATGCGAGTGGTACAGTGGCTAACGCAATGACCTACTAGTTTTTGCACTGACTTGCCATGGGTTCGAATCACGGCCGTCCTGTGAGTTGTTTATATTATCATTACATTCGCCAGGAAACTCTAAATTCGTTTAGGGTCATTCGGCGCCTAGGAAACTGGAGAGGTGGAACGTAATCAGGTATGATCCTAGGACCAGGAGGGGAAGCTCCAGTTTCATCATTTCCTTAAAGGGAATGTTCACGGGAATTCTTTCCACGTCCAATAAAAAGGCTACAAGAAAAAGGCTTGTGTTGTCAGCATTAAATGCTGAACCGCACTCGAGACTGCGGCCATAAAACAGGTCAGTATAATCTCACGCCCTTTAAAACTCTATTCTTCGTGACTAAATGATCTTCCGTGTTGCAGGGGGAGAGAGAGAGAAGAGAGAGAGAGAGAGAGAGAGAGAGAGAGAGAGAGAGAGAGAGAGAGAGAGAGAGAGAGAGAGAGAGAGAGAGAGAGAGAGAGAGAGAGAGAGTAGACAGGAGAGACATGCATCAAGATATATTTTTTTTTAATTTGTTGAATTTACCTCCCGTTGATGTTTGCTTCTGAGAAAAACTTGATAGACAACAACAACAACAACAACAACAACAACAACAACAACAACAACAACAATAACAACAACAACAACAACAACAGTGTGTACTGTTGTCTATTGTCTCTCTCTTTAATCCCTCACGTCAAGAGATCTTGCTTACTCCTTCCACCTACATCCCTTCCCTACCACACTCCTTCCCTCCCACACCCCCTCCTTCCCACACCCCTTCCCTTCCACATCTCACCCTACCACAATTCATCCTTCCTACCACATCCCCCTTCCCTCCCATATCTCGCTCTCCCACAAATCACCCTCCCACAACTCACCCTTCCGTATCTCACTCTTATACAACTCACCCTTCCACAATTCACCCTCCCACAAATCACCCTGCCTCAAATCACCCTACAGCAACTCACCCTGCCACAACTCACCCTCCAAGAAATCACCCTTCCGTATCTAACTCTTATACAACTCGCCCTCCCACAACTCGCCCTGCCACAACGCACCCTCCCAGAAATCACCCTGCCACAAATCACCCTACAGCAGCTCACCCTGCCACAACTCACCCACCCACAAATCACTCTTCCACAACTCACTATCCCACAACTCACTCTTCTTGGCTGCCTGTCCCGTTAAAGTAATCCGTCAGTCATTACTTAGTAAGAATTACGAGTGCTGGTCTTCACTCTCAACAAAGTTGCTTATATCAAATTAGCATAAATAATTTACGATCGTCATCTGGTCGCCAGTCTCGCCGCCTTCTTTTTCTTTTTCATCTTGTTCCTCTTCCTTTTCATATTTTTTGCTGTTGTTGCTGTTTGTTGTTATTGTTGTTGTTGCTGGTCTTCTTCTTTCTTCTTCTTCTTCTTCTTCTTCTTCTTCTTCTTCTTCTTCTTCTTCTTCTTCTTCTTCTTCTTCTTCTTCTTCTTCTTCTTCTTCTTCTTCTTCTTTTCCTTCTTTGTTGCATTATACGTGAAACTGCGATTATTTTCTAACCTTCCTCTGTATCTCTCTAATTTGTTTCACTGTTCTCTCTCACTGTTCTCTCTCGCTGTTCTCTCACTGTTCTCTCTCATGTTCTCTCTCACTGTTCTCTCTCACTGTTCTCTCTCACTGTTCTCTCTCACTGTTCTCTCTCGCTGTTCTCTCTCACTGTTCTCTCTCACTCCTCTCTCTCACTGTTCTCCCTCACTGCTCTCACTGTTCTCTCTCACTGTTCTCTCACTGCTCTCTCTCACTGTTCTCTCTCACTGTTCTCTCTCACTCCTCTCTCTCACTGTTCTCCCTCACTGCTCTCTCTCACTGTTCTCTCTCACTGTTCTCTCACTGCTCTCTCTCACTGTTCTCTCTCACTGTTCTCTCTCACTGCTCTCTCCCACTGTTCTCTCTCACTGTTCTCTCTCACGGTTCTCTCTCACTTCTCTCTCTCTCACTGTTCTATCTCACTGCTCTCTCTCACTGTTCTCTCTCACTGTTCTCTCTCACTTCACTCTCTTACTGTTCTCTCTCACTGTTCTCTCTAACTGTTCTCTCTCACTGTTCTCTCTCGCTGTTCTCTCTCACTGTTCTCTCTCACTCCTCTCTCTCACTGTTCTCCCTCACTGCTCTCTCTCACTGTTCTCTCTCACTGTTCTCTCACTGCTCTCTCTCACTGTTCTCTCTCACTGTTCTCTCTCACTGCTCTCTCTCACTGTTCTCTCTCACTGTTCTCTCTCACGGTTCTCTCTCACTTCTCTCTCTCTCACTGTTCTATCTCACTGCTCTCTCTCACTGTTCTCTCTCACTGTTCTCTCTCACTTCACTCTCTTACTGTTCTCTCTCACTGTTCTATCTAACTGTTCTCTCTCACTGTTCTCTCTCACTGTTCTCTCTCACGGTTCTCTCTCACTTCTCTCTCTCTCACTGTTCTATCTCACTGCTCTCTCTCACTGTTCTCTCTCACTGTTCTCTCTCACTTCACTCTCTTACTGTTCTCTCTCACTGTTCTCTCTAACTGTTCTCTCTCACTGTTCTCACTCACTGCTCTCTCTCAATGTTCTCTATCACTGTTCTCTCTTACTGTTCTCTCTCACTGCTCTCTCTCACTGCTCTCTCTCACAGCTTTCTCTAAGTGTTCTCTCTCAATGCTCTCTCTCACTGTTCTCTCTCGCTGTTCTCTCTCACTGTTCTCTCTCACTGTTCTCTCTCACTGTTCTCTCTCACTGTTCTCTCTCACTGCTATCTCTCACTGTTCTCTCTCACTGTTCTCTCTCACTCCTCTCTCTCACTGATCTCTCTCACTCTTCTCTCTCACTGTTTTCTCTCACTCTTCTCTCTCACTGGTCTCTCTCACTGCTCTCTCTCACAGCTTTCAGTGTTCTCTCTCACTGCTCTCTGTCACTGCTCTCTCTCACTGTTCTCTCTCACTGTTTTCTCTCACTGTTTTCTCTCACTGCTCTCTCTCACTGTTCTCTCTCACTGTTCTCTCTCACTGTTCTCTCTAATTGTTCTCTCTCACTGTTCTCCCTCACTGCTCTCTCTCACTGTTCTCTCTCACTATTCTCTCACTGTTCTCTCTTACTGCTCTCTCTCACTGTTCTCTCTCACTGCTTTCTCTCAGTGTTCTCTCTCACTGCTGTCTCTCACCGTTCTCTCTCACCGTTCTCTCTCACTGCTCTCTCTCACTGCTCTCGCTTTCTGTTCTCTCTCACTGCTCTCTCTCACTGCTCTGTCTCAGTGTTCTCTCACACTGCTATCTCCCAGTGTTCCTCTCACTGCTCTCAATCACTTTTCTCTCTCAGTGTTCTCTCTCACTGCTCTGTCTCAGTGTTCTCTCTCACTGCTCTCTCTCACTGTTCTCTCTCACAGCTTTCTCTAAGTGTTCTCTCTCACTGCTCTCTCTAACTGTTCTCTCTCACTGCTCTCTCTCACTGTTCTCTCTCACTGTTCTCTCTCACTGTTCTCTCTCACTGCTCTCTCTCACTGTTCTCTCTCACTGTTCTCTCTCACTTCTCTCTCTCACTGTTCTCTCTCACTGTTCTCTCTCACTGTTCTCTCTTACTGTTCTCTCTCACTGCTCTCTCTCACTGTCCTCTCTCACAGCTTTCAGTGTTCTCTCTCACTGCTCTGTCTCAGTGTTCTCTCTCACTGCTCTCTCTCACTGTTCTCTCTCACTGCTCTCTCTCACTGCTCTCTCTCACTGTTCTCTCTCACAGCTTTCTCTAAGTGTTCTCTCTCTCACTGCTCTCTCTCACTGCTCTCTCTCACTGTTCTCTCTCACTGCTCTCTCTCACTGTTCTCTCTCACAGCTTTCTCTAAGTGTTCTCTCTCACTGCTCTCTCTCACTGCTCTCTCTCACTGCTCTCTCTCACTGTTCTCTCTCACTGTTCTCTCTCACTGTTCTCTCTCACTGTTCTCTCTCATTGCTTTCTCTCACTGTTCTCTCTCACTGTTCTCTCTCATTGTTCTCTCTCACTGTTCTCTCTCCTTGTTCTCCCTCACTGCTCTCTCTCACTGTTCTCTCTCACTATTCTCTCACTGTTCTCTCTTACTGCTGTCTCTCACTGTTCTCTCTCACTGCTTTCTCTCAGTGTTCTCTCTCACTGCTCTCTCTCAGTGTTCTCTCTCACTGCTCTTTCTCACCGTTCTCTCTCACCGTTCTCTCTCACTGCTCTCTCTCACTGCTCTCGCTTTCTGTTCTCTATCACATCTCTCTCTCACTGCCCTGTCTCAGTGTTCTCTCTCACTGCTCTCTCTCACTGTTCTCTCTCACTGCTCTCTCTCAATGCTCTCTCTCACTGTTCTCTCTCACAGCTTTCTCTCAGTGTTCTCTCTCACTTCTCTCTCTCACTGTTCTCTCTCACTGTTCTCTCTCACTGTTCTCTCTCACTGTTCTCTCTCACTGTTCTCTCTCACTGTTCTCTCTCACTGTTCTCTCTCACTGTTCTCTCTCGTTGTTCTCTCTCACTGCTCTCTCTCACTGTTCTCTCTCACTGCTTTCTCTCACTGTTCTCTCTCACTGTTCTCTCTCACTGTTCTCTCTCACTGTTCTCTCTCACTGTTCTCTCTCACTGTTCTCTCTCACTGCTCTCTCTCACTGTTCTCTCTCACCGTTCTCACTCTCTGTTCTCTCTCTTGTCTCTCTCTCACTGTTCTATCTCACTGCTCTCTCTCACTGTTCTCTCTCAATGTTCTCTCTCACTGTTCTCTCTCACTGCTCTCTCTCACTGCTCTCTCTCACCTTTCTCTCTCACTGTTCTCTCTCACTGTTCTCTCTCACTGTTCTCTCTCATTGTTCTCTCTCACTGCTCTCTCTCACTGTTCTCTCTCACTATTCTCTCACTGTTTTCTCTTAGTGCTCTCTCTCACTGTTCTCTCTCACTGCTTTCTCTCAGTGTTCTCTCTCACTGCTCTCTCTCACTGTTCTCTCTCACTGTTCTCTCTCACGGTTCTCTCTCACTTCTCTCTCTCTCACTGTTCTATCTCACTGCTCTCTCTCACTGTTCTCTCTCACTGTTCTCTCTCACTTCACTCTCTTACTGTTCTCTCTCACTGTTCTCTCTAACTGTTCTCTCTCACTGTTCTCTCTCACTGTTCTCTCTCACGGTTCTCTCTCACTTCTCTCTCTCTCACTGTTCCATCTCACTGCTCTCTCTCACTGTTCTCTCTCACTGTTCTCTCTCACTTCACTCTCTTACTGTTCTCTCTCACTGTTCTCTCTAACTGTTCTCTCTCACTGTTCTCACTCACTGCTCTCTCTCAATGTTCTCTATCACTGTTCTCTCTTACTGTTCTCTCTCACTGCTCTCTCTCACTGCTCTCTCTCACAGCTTTCTCTAAGTGTTCTCTCTCAATGCTCTCTCTCACTGTTCTCTCTCGCTGTTCTCTCTCACTGTTCTCTCTCACTGTTCTCTCTCACTGTTCTCTCTCACTGTTCTCTCTCACTGCTATCTCTCACTGTTCTCTCTCACTGTTCTCTCTCACTCCTCTCTCTCACTGATCTCTCTCACTCTTCTCTCTCACTGTTTTCTCTCACTCTTCTCTCTCACTGGTCTCTCTCACTGCTCTCTCTCACAGCTTTCAGTGTTCTCTCTCACTGCTCTCTGTCACTGCTCTCTCTCACTGTTTTCTCTCACTGTTTTCTCTCACTGCTCTCTCTCACTGTTCTCTCTCACTGTTCTCTCTCACTGTTCTCTCTAATTGTTCTCTCTCACTGTTCTCCCTCACTGCTCTCTCTCACTGTTCTCTCTCACTATTCTCTCACTGTTCTCTCTTACTGCTCTCTCTCACTGTTCTCTCTCACTGCTTTCTCTCAGTGTTCTCTCTCACTGCTGTCTCTCACCGTTCTCTCTCACCGTTCTCTCTCACTGCTCTCTCTCACTGCTCTCGCTTTCTGTTCTCTCTCACTGCTCTCTCTCACTGCTCTGTCTCAGTGTTCTCTCACACTGCTATCTCCCAGTGTTCCTCTCACTGCTCTCAATCACTTTTCTCTCTCAGTGTTCTCTCTCACTGCTCTGTCTCAGTGTTCTCTCTCACTGCTCTCTCTCACTGTTCTCTCTCACAGCTTTCTCTAAGTGTTCTCTCTCACTGCTCTCTCTAACTGTTCTCTCTCACTGCTCTCTCTCACTGTTCTCTCTCACTGTTCTCTCTCACTGTTCTCTCTCACTGCTCTCTCTCACTGTTCTCTCTCACTGTTCTCTCTCACTTCTCTCTCTCACTGTTCTCTCTCACTGTTCTCTCTCACTGTTCTCTCTTACTGTTCTCTCTCACTGCTCTCTCTCACTGTTCTCTCTCACAGCTTTCAGTGTTCTCTCTCACTGCTCTGTCTCAGTGTTCTCTCTCACTGCTCTCTCTCACTGTTCTCTCTCACTGCTCTCTCTCACTGCTCTCTCTCACTGTTCTCTCTCACAGCTTTCTCTAAGTGTTCTCTCTCTCACTGCTCTCTCTCACTGCTCTCTCTCACTGTTCTCTCTCACTGCTCTCTCTCACTGTTCTCTCTCACAGCTTTCTCTAAGTGTTCTCTCTCACTGCTCTCTCTCACTGCTCTCTCTCACTGCTCTCTCTCACTGTTCTCTCTCACTGTTCTCTCTCACTGTTCTCTCTCACTGTTCTCTCTCATTGCTTTCTCTCACTGTTCTCTCTCACTGTTCTCTCTCATTGTTCTCTCTCACTGTTCTCTCTCCTTGTTCTCCCCCACTGCTCTCTCTCACTGTTCTCTCTCACTATTCTCTCACTGTTCTCTCTTACTGCTGTCTCTCACTGTTCTCTCTCACTGCTTTCTCTCAGTGTTCTCTCTCACTGCTCTCTCTCGGTGTTCTCTCTCACTGCTCTTTCTCACCGTTCTCTCTCACCGTTCTCTCTCACTGCTCTCTCTCACTGCTCTCGCTTTCTGTTCTCTATCACATCTCTCTCTCACTGCCCTGTCTCAGTGTTCTCTCTCACTGCTCTCTCTCACTGTTCTCTCTCACTGCTCTCTCTCACTGCTCTCTCTCACTGTTCTCTCTCACAGCTTTCTCTCAGTGTTCTCTCTCACTTCTCTCTCTCACTGTTCTCTCTCACTGTTCTCTCTCACTGTTCTCTCTCACTGTTCTCTCTCACTGTTCTCTCTCACTGTTCTCTCTCACTGTTCTCTCTCACTGTTCTCTCTCGTTGTTCTCTCTCACTGCTCTCTCTCACTGTTCTCTCTCACTGCTTTCTCTCACTGTTCTCTCTCACTGTTCTCTCTCACTGTTCTCTCTCACTGTTCTCTCTCACTGTTCTCTCTCACTGTTCTCTCTCACTGCTCTCTCTCACTGTTCTCTCTCACCGTTCTCACTCTCTGTTCTCTCTCTTGTCTCTCTCTCACTGTTCTATCTCACTGCTCTCTCTCACTGTTCTCTCTCAATGTTCTCTCTCACTGTTCTCTCTCACTGCTCTCTCTCACTGCTCTCTCTCACCTTTCTCTCTCACTGTTCTCTCTCACTGTTCTCTCTCACTGTTCTCTCTCATTGTTCTCTCTCACTGCTCTCTCTCACTGTTCTCTCTCACTATTCTCTCACTGTTTTCTCTTAGTGCTCTCTCTCACTGTTCTCTCTCACTGCTTTCTCTCAGTGTTCTCTCTCATCTGCTCTCTCTCTCTCTCTGCTCTGTCTCAGTGTTCTCTCTCACTGATATCTCCCAGTGTTCTCTCACTGCTCTCTATCACTTTTCTCTCTCACTGTTCTCTCTCACTGCTCTGTCTCAGTGTTCTCTCTCACTGGTCTCTCTCACTGGTTTCTCTCACTGCTCTGTCTCACTGCTCTCTCTCACTGTTCTCTCTCACAGCTTTCTCTGAGTGTTCTGTCTCACTGCTCTCTCTCACTGTTCTCTCTCACTGCTCTCTCTCTCTGTTCTCTCTCACTGTTCTATCTCACTGTTCTCTCTCACTGCTCTCTCTCACTGTTCTCTCTCACTGTTCCCTCCCACTCCTCTCTCTCACTGTTCTCTCTCACTGTTCTCTCTCACTGTTCTCTCTCACTGCTCTCTCTCACTGTTCTCTCTCACTGCTCTGTCTCAGTGTTCTCTCACACTGCTCTCTCTCACTGTTCTCTCTCACTGCTCTCTCTCACTGCTCTCTCTCACTGTTCTCTCTCACAGCTTTCTCTAAGTGTTCCCTCTCACTGCTCTCTCTCACTGCTCTCTCTCACTGTTCTCTCTCACTGTTCTCTCTCACTGCTCTCTCTCACTGTTCTCTCTCACTGTTTTCTCTCAGTGTTCGCTCTCACTGCTCTCTCTCACTGTTCTCTCTCACTGTTCTCTCTCATTGTTCTCTCTCACTGTTCTCTCTCATTGTTCTCTCTCACTGCTCTCTCTCACTGTTCTCTCTCACTATTCTCTCACTGTTCTCTCTTACTGCTCACTGTCACTGTTCTCTCTCACTGCTTTCTCTCAGTGTTCTCTCTCACTGCTCTCTCCCGGTGTTCTCTCCCACTGCTCTTTCTCACCGTTCTCTCTCACCGTTCTCTCTCACTGCTCTCTCTTTCTGTTCTCTCTCACATCTCTCTCTTACTGCTCTGTCTCAGTGTTCGCTCTCACTGCTATCTCCCAGTGTTCTCTCACTGCTCTCTATCACTTTTCTCTCTCACTGTTCTCTCTCACTGCTCTGTCTCAGTGTTCTCTCTCACTGTTCTCTCTCACTGTTCTCTCTCTGCTCTCTCTCACTGCTCTCATTCACTGTTCTCTCTCACAGCTTTCTCTAAGTGTTCTGTCTCACTGCTCTCTCTCACTGTTCTCTCTCACTGCTCTCTCTCACTGTTCTCTCTCACTGTTCTCTCTCACTGTTCTCTCTCACTGTTCTCTCTCACTGTTCTCTCTCACTGCTCTCTCTCACTGTTCTCTCTCGCTGTTCTCTCTCACTGCTCTCTCTCATTGTTCTCTCTCACTGCTTTCTCTCACTGTTCTCTCTCACTGTTCTCTCTCACTGTTCTCTCTCACTGTTCTCTCTCACTGTTCTCTCTCACTGTTCTCTCTCACTGTTCTCTCTCATTGCTCTCTCTCACTGTTCTGTCTCACCGTTCTCTCTCACTGCTCTCTCTCACTGTTCTCTCTCTGCTCTCTCTCACTGTTCTCTCTCACTGTTCTCTCTCACTGTTCTCTCTCACTGTTTTTTCTCACTGTTCTCTCTCACTGTTCTTTCTCACTGCTCTCTCTCACTGTTCTCTCTCACTGTTCTCTCTCACTGTTCTCTCTCACTGCTCTCTCTCACTGTTCTCTCTCACTGTTCTCTCTCACTGTTCTCTCTCACTGCTTTCTCTCACTGTTCTCTCTCACTGTTCTCTCTCACTGTTCTCTCTTACTGCTCTCTATCACTGTTCTCTCTCACTGCTCTCTCTCACTTTTCAATCTCACTGTTCTCTCATTGTTCTCTCTCACTGCTCTCTCTCACTGTTCTCTCTCACTGCTTTCTCTCACTGTTCTCTCTCACTGTTCTCTCTCACTGTTCTCTCTCACTGTTCTCTCTCACTGTTCTCTCTCACTATTCTCTCTCACTGTTCTCTCTCACTGCTCTCTCTCACTGTTCTCTCTCACCGTTCTCTCTCACTGTTCTCTCTCTCTTGTCTCTCTCTCACTGTTCAATCTCACTGCTCTCTCTCACTGTTCTCTCTCACTGTTTTCTCTCACTGTTCTCTCTCACTGTTCTCTCTCACTGTTCTCTCTCACAGCTTTCTCTAAGTGTTCTCTCTCACTGCTGTCTCTCACTGTTCACTCTCACTCCTCTCTCTCACTGTTCTCTCTCACTGTTCTCTCTCACTGTTCTCTCTCACTGTTCTCTCTCACTGCTCTCTCTCACTGCTCTCTCTCACTGTTTTCTCTCACTGTTCTCTCTCACTGCTCTCTCTCACTGTTCTCTCTCACTGTTCTCTCTCACTGTTCTCTCTCACTGCTTTCTCTCACTGTTCTCTCTCACTGTTCTCTCTCACTGTTCTCTCTTACTGCTCTCTATCACTGTTCTCTCTCACTGCTCTCTCTCACTGTTCTTTCTCACCGCTTTCTCTCACTGTTCTCTCTCACTGTTCTCTCTCACTGTTCTCTCTCACTGTTCTCTCTCACTGTTCTCTCTCACTGCTCTCTCTCACTGTTCTCTCTCACAGCTTTCTCTAAGTGTTCTCTCTCACTGCTCTCTCTCTGTTCTCTCTCACTCCTCTCTCTCCCTGTTCTCTCTCACTGTTCTCTCTCACTGTTCTCTCTCACTGTTCTCTCTCACTGCTCTCTCTCACTGTTCTTTCTCACTGTTTTCTCTCACTGTTCTCTCTCACTGCTCTCTCTCACTGTTCTCTCTCACTGTTCCACTGTTCTCTCTTACTGTTCTCTCTTACTGCTCTCTATCACTGTTCTCTCTCACTGCTCTCTCTCACTGTTCTCTCTCACTGTTCTCTCACTGTTCTCTCTCACTGCTCTCTCTCACTTTTCTCTCACTGTTTTCTCTCAGTGTTCTCTCTCACTGCTCTTTCTCGGTGTTCTCTCTCACTGCTCTCTCTCACCGTTCTCTCTCACCGCTCTCTCTCACTGCTCTCTCTCACTGCTCTGTCTCAGTGTTCTCTCTCACTGCTATCTCCCAGTGTTCTCTCACTGCTCTCTATCACTTTTCTCTCACTGTTCTCTCTCACTGCTCTCTCTAGCTGCTCTCTCTCAGTGTTCTCTCTCACTATTTTGTCTCAGTGTTCTCTCTCGTTGCTCTGTCTCTCTCTCTCTGTTCTCTCTCACTGTTCTCTCTCACTGCTCTGTCTCAGTGCTCTCTTTCACTGTTCTCTCTCACTGTTCTCTCTCAGTGTTCTCTCTCATTGCTCTCTCTCACTGTTCTCTCTCACTGCTCTGATGATAAAAATGTGTTTTTCTTATAGGCCTGTGATCCTTAATTTACTTGTAATAGAGGAAATATTAATTGAATACATTTCCTGATGTACTCCTGTTAACCTATATGAAGCCAAGTCTTTAGACCTTTTGTGTATCCATATTTCTTGCGCTACCTTCCACAAGATGTTCACGAGGAGCACTATAAACTAGCCGCTGCTTTCCTAAGGATGGTGTCTGGGTTGGATACGGGTGGGGTTAGAACCTCACTCGTACCGTCGCTTGTTTACAATCGTGTTATAACGATTTCGTGAATCACGATGACGGCTTTGAGGGGACTTGAGCTAGAGTTCGTCACGGCCATGCTGGAAGGGGATGTAATTAGATAAGGAATATGAAATACTCGTTTCATTTATGGGCTGAGAAAGAGCTAGTGTTGCAGATTTATGGAAAGAGAAGTAGTTAAACGCTGTAAAACGGCTCTTTTAGGAGAGTTAGCGCATGTAGGAGAGTATGGGAGAATATTTTCTTGAGAAAGTGGGTTTAGGTTGAGATGCGGGATGTCACTCTGGTTGTTTACTATCCTAGGTATAGATGGTGTTGTAACAGAATATCAGAGTGGTAAAGATATATGTGGTCATAAAATTTACTGTATCTGATGTAATAACGTTTGTTGCACTTGTTCCTCTGTGACGTTGTTGAGCTCTGCAACTTTTCCTCTCAGTGTTCAGAGAAAGAGTTTGAGTGACTAACTTCATGAAGCGTGAAAACCCCAGATAGAAGTTTATGGATTCCCTAATGAAATTCAAAGTTTGGAGTGTAAAAATGCCCTAATGAAAGCCAAGTCAGAAATGCATGAGGCCACTGATGAAGCAAATCCCAGCAGGGAGTGGCTGAGGTCTGCTGATGGGCGCCGGCGGTGCTCACCAAGGAAGACAACCTCTCATATATAGGCGTCTGTGCACATACATCACATGACTCGTACAATAAAGCAGCTATAATCGCTGGTAAACTGAAGCAGTGAGGAGTGTGGTAAACAGGTGAATGCACACTATGGCCTTCTTTAGATTACACACTCTTATGGCAGGATGAAATTAAGCTCAATATATCACTTTAATTTATCCTCTTCTCTGTATGTCCAAACGAATTTATGCATCAGATTCTTATCGCCTATATAACGTGTACTTATCCAAGAGACGTCTTGCGTAGAGGGAATACTCATATCTATATTTTCTTCTTGTTTACACTTACATTTAGTCGTGGTCGGTGGCTTATAAAGCCCGGAAGCTAATTTTTCATGACGAGAATATAGAATTAAGAAAGAAGAATATGCATAGATGTTTTCTGACAAGACTTTCGTGGAAGAAGAAACTGATCGCCACTCTATTAAGTCCTTGCAAAACAGATTCACCGATGATGATGATGATCCACCTAAGCACCAGTAACTCTCCCGGTCACTCTCCACCAGTTGCTCATAACTCTTTACACAACTTCTCCTACCCACTCTAGACACTTTCCAAAAATAAAGATTTTTGAATCTAAGAAGGTCAAGCTAAATTATATTATACATATTTAAGAAATTTTCCTTACTTCTCCGAGTCTATTGGACTCCATATAAATAAATATATATATATATATATATATATATATATATATATATATATATATATATATATATATATGTATATATATACATATATATATATATATATATATATATATATATATATATATATATATATATATATATATATATATATATATATATATATATATATATATATACATATATATATATATATATATATATATATATATATATATATATATATATATATATATATATATATATATATATATATATATATATATGTCGTGCCGAATAGGTAACAACTGGTCAGTTAGCAAGAAGTCATTTAAAATTAAGTCCTTTCCAAAATTTGTCTTATACGTTTAAAGATATATTTTTTCATTTATGTTAATATAAAAACTAATAATTTCGTACCAAAGGAACCTTAGAAAATTTACCTAACCTTATTATAGCAAGCGCAATTTAATTTAGCCTAATCCAACTTAATATATTTTATGTAAGTTTACGATAAATTAATAATAAACAAACACATTGAAATATATTTTTTTTCGTTAAGCTCTGAATGATTTTTGCTAAATTACTGCATACACAAATTTTCGCTTGCCTTATTCGGCAAGAAGAGCGTTGCTATTTAAGCCAAAATCGAAAGTTTTACCTATTAGACACGACATATATATGGTGAGAACATTATGCATAGAATTTAGAGGGTTTGGATGGTAGGAGTGGAGTTGCGAAAGGTATTATTCAGAGGCTGAGGAGAGGGTTGTTGAAGTGATTTGGACTTATGAAGTGGATGGAGAAAAATAGGATGGCTAGGAGTGTGTATAAATCACGGGTGGAAGGAAGAAGGAGTAGGGGTCATCCTGAGAAACGTTGAAGGGGGATGGGTAAATTAGGATTTGTGTGCTAGAGGCTTGGACATCCAACAGGCTTGTGTGAGCATGTTAGACTGGATTGAGTGGGGGCAAGTGGTTTTTATGATTTGACGTGCTGTTGGAGTTTGAGCACGGTAGCATTTATGAAGGGATTCAAGGCAGCCGGTTAACCGGACTTAAGACCTGGAGGTGGAAAGTAGAGTACCTGCAGTCTGAAGGAAGGGTGGGGATGTTGCAGCTCGGAGAGTCATGTGAACTGCAAGCTTCTGGCACAATCGTGAGTTTTTTTTTTTTTTTTTTTTTGTCGGGTCATTATATATATATATATATATATATATATATATATATATATATATATATATATATATATATATATATATATATATATTAAAAATATGAGATGTATCTTAATATGGCTTTTATGAGCCTATACTTTATACCCTGAATACTTATACAGAATATATCTCTAAATAAAACAAAACTAGAGGTTTCAAGTACATATTTCAGCATTTGATATGATCAACATCTGTTTGCTAATGAGATCGAAACATCCGAAAAGCCTACGGGATTTACTTGCCTTGTGCAGTGCTAATTTCGAGTGCCACTTTGAGGCAACATTCCATTAGCGTCTCCGCAACACGAAGAGTAACAACAATTGAAGAGTTTCAGAGGCTGGACTGCCTCGTTAGCAAGTGCTAGTGGCGTCGTTTTTGTCTGATGTTAATTTAATGAGCGATTTAAAGCCCTTGTTGCTCAGACTAAATTGAAGAATATACGTAACTCTGAACGTTAGTTTTGGAGCTATGTTCCCATTATGTGTGTGTTATGTGTGTGTGTGTGTGTGTGTATTTGCGTGTACATTAAATATGTACACGCAAATACACACACACACACACACACATCCAGCCACAGAGTTGTTAGGAAGTGGAATAGTCTGGCAAGTGATGTAGTGGAGGCAGGAACCATACATAGTTTTCAGACGAGGTATGATAACGCTTATGGAGCAGGGAGAGGGAGGACCCAGTAGCGGTCAGCGAAGAGGCGGGGCCAGGAGCTGAGTATCGACCGCTGCAACCACAATTAGGTGAGTACACACATATTCAAGGTCTTATCGCTGCAGTGAATGCACCTTGCCACACGGAGGTTTATAAGTCTTGCAAGTTAAATGTATTCCGGAATCCTAACTCTCAACTTTCCCACCTTACTCTACCTATCTCTCTTACTTCCTAAGTTCCTTACTCTACCTGTCTCCCTTGTTCTAACTATCTCCCTCACCCTACCCACTTTACCTATCTTCCTTACCCTACCTATCTCTACTACGTCTCTCACCCTACCCACTTCCCTCCCTTCCTCTACCTATCGTCCCTCCTTACTTCTTTCTGCCCTTACCCACCTCCCTCCCTCTCCCTTCCTCCTTCACACTACCTTCCTCTCTCTACCTTCCTCCTTCACCCCCCCCCCGCCCCTCACCTTACGACCCTCCTCTTCCTTCTACCCACTCTTCGCAACTTCCTTGCCTATCACGACTTGAGGTTCATTTAGGTGACAGTGACACTCAGCTGACAGCGGTTCTCAGCTGACAGCGACACTCAGGTGACAGCGACGCTCAGGTGACAGCGACGCTCAGGTGATAACTACCGGCAACCATCACGCAGGAATGCTATTTGGTCATCGGGCCCCGAGTGCTTTTACCGATCAAAAATATAATAGCAAGAAGAGGAGAAACGAAGAGGAGGATAAGAAGAATCATCAGTAGGATAAAAAAGAAATTTAGGAAGAAAAGATAAAGGAGAATAAAAGCGATAAGGAAAAGGGGAGAATCATAAAAACAAACAAGACGAGGAAGAGGAAAAGAAACGAAGAAAAGGAAAGCGAGAAAGAGTGGGAAGATATATTTATACACACACACACACACACACACACACACACACACACACACACACACACACACACACACACACACACACACACACACACACACACACACACATGAAGATAGGGGAAGGGCACAGAAGACCACAGACAGAGTATAGGCTAGGTGGCCAAAGACTGCAAACCTCACTCAAGGAGAAAGATCTTGGGGTGAGTATAACACCGAGCATGTCTCCGGAAGCACACATCAATCAGATAACTGCTGCAGCATATGGGCGCCTGGCAAACCTGAGAACAGCATTCCGACACCTTAGTAAGGAATCATTCAAGACACTGTACACAGTGTATGTCAGGCCCATACTGGAGTATGCAGCACCTGTTTGGAACCCGCACTTGATAAAGCACGTCAAGAAACTAGAGAAAGTACAAAGGTTTGCAACAAGGTTAGTTCCAGAGCTAAGGGGAATGTCCTATGAAGAAAGATTAAGGGAAATCGGCCTGACGACACTGGAGGACAAGAGGGTCAGGGGAGACATGATAACGACATATAAAATACTGCGTGGAATAGACAAGGTGGACAAAGACAGGATGTTCCAGGGAGGGGACACAGAAACAAGAGGCCACAATTGAAAGTTGAAGACACAAATGAGTCAGAGAGATAATAGGAAGTATTTCTTCAGTCATAGAGTTGTAAGGCAGTGGAATAGCCTAGAAAATGACGTAGTGGAGGCAGGAACCATACACAGTTTTAAGACGAGGTTTGATAAAGCTCATGGAGCGGGGAGAGAGAGGGCCTAGTAGCAACCGGTGAAGAGGCGGGGCCAGGAGCTAGGACTCGACCCCTGCAACCACAAATAGGTGAGTACAAATAGGTGAGTACACACACACACACACACACACACACACACATATATATATTTATTATATATATATATATAAATATATATATATATATATATATATATATATATATATATATATATATATATATATATATATATATATATATGTATATATATATATATATATATATATATATATATATATATATATATATATATATATATATACAGAGATTGAGAGAGAGAGATTAATACGAGGAAGATAAGAAAGAAAAGGAGGAAGAGGAGCAGGAAGAAGAAGAAGAAGAAGAAGAAGACGAAGAAGGAAGAGAAAGAGATGTATGGAAAGTGCTATCGCTAATTATCTTGTAAGGATCTTCATCTTTATAGATCTGGGCAATAATGGGTCAATTTCCATACTTTGTTGGCTCGTAAACAGTGAGTGTAATTAGAGAGTCGAGTCCACACAAGAGCCGAACCCTAACATCAGTTGTCTGATGGAACTAATGATGACAACGGCCAGTGAACAATTTCTCATGAAAATCACATATTTTTGTGCTTCTGAGCTTAATCATCTCATTATGTCATTCCGCTAACAAGGATGTTTTTGGTAATTTATTTCAGTGCGATCATCAGGCTAAAAAAAAAAAAAAAAAAAATTTCTTCAGATTTGATAAAGTTGGAAAACAATTGTTGGATATTCTTGTGTCAGTGATTTTTTTTTTGGCAATTTATAATTTTCCTAATTGCAATGTATATATATATATATATATATATATATATATATATATATATATATATATATATATATATATATATATATATATATATATATATATATATATATATATATATATATGTATGTCGTGCCGAATATGTAAAACTGGTCAGTTAGCAAGAACTCATTTAAAATTAAGTCCTATCCAAAATTTTCTCTTATACGTTTAAAGATATATTGTTTTCATTAATGTTAATGTAAAAAAATTTTAATTTTGCACCAAAAGAATCTTAGAAAACTTACCTAACTTTATTACAACAAACGCAATTTATTTTAGCCTAATCCTACTAAATATATTTTAAATACGTATACAGTAATTTAATACTATGCAAACACAATGAAATATATTTTTTTCGTTGGGTTTAGAATGATTTTTGCGAAATTATTGCATGCACAAATTTTCACTTGTCTTATAAGGCAAGATGAGCGTTGCTATTTAAGCCAAGATCGCAAGTTCTGCCTATTCGGCACGACACACACACACATATATATATATATATATATATATATATATATATATATATATATATATATATATATATATATATATATATATATATATAATATTCCAGGTTAAGCGTCGTTCGGTCTGGCTAACATATGAATTATTGACCACATTGCATTACGTGGAGCTTCAGCTTGTAGCCAACTGAAACACACACATAAATACAGAGAAAGAGAGAGAGAGAGAGAGAGAGAGAGAGAGAGAGAGAGAGAGAGAGAGAGAGAGAGAGAGAGAGAGACCTAGAATAAAATTAAGTTAATTCAAAAATAAACTGGCAAATGCACATACGTATACATGTATCTTTCACTAAATTATAACTTTAAAAATATTTTCGTTATACTTCACATCATGAGATCTACTACAAATTGCTCTGTGACCTATTGGAAGATCGCGATCAACTGGTTGACAACCCTTGCTATTAACTTTGGGATATTAGCATGGCTACAATATGTGACCCATACAGTTATACAGAGATCTCAACTCTCCCTTACAGTGACAGAGTAAACCACTGTCCCATTCTCTCCACTAAATCTGGGATTACTGCTAAAAACAGTAGATGGTTCCATTACTAGAAGAGCTTAATGGTCCAGTGGTACAACTGATGGCTTGTTGTGATAATACAGAAGGCCAACTCAGTATATAAATTCATAAGAAGATATGATGGTTTAAAAGCGCATAGGTGTAGCTCAGGAGCTAGATCTCAACCCAGAAGAAACAATTAGGTAACCGTAACTAGATGAGTTTACAAAGGCGCTTGTTCTCCTACTCACCATAAATAGGCGACTAAACATACCTCACATGACAGCTTATCCTCCAGGTTAAACAGCGTTCGCGTGGAGATGCCACAACTCTTGGGTCCTTAGCTATGTCCTGCGCTGCCCGGTGTTATGTTATGTCATCGTCAGTTACCTACAATAATACAAGAACGTAGTAACGTTAGTCTAACCTAACTTAAAGCAGAATAACAAATGTTAAATTTGTGCAGGGGTTTAGATCGGGCAGACATCAATGAACGGTGATGCTTGAGAAAATGCCCTTCCTATCTGGAGACTGGGTTGCCTCTGTACAAGCCATTATGCATGAAAAAGGGAGGAACGTGTAAGGCAATTACTTCCTACACGTAAAATGAATAGACCATGCATGGCAATCCATAATTAAAAAAAATGAACCAGACCGTATCCCACCGCAACTCATTAGCAAAAATCCGCAAGATATTCTAAAAGCATATTTTCCTAAGCTGGCTGGAATTAACGAGAAAAGTAACAGGTAATAGTTGAGAGCCGCGTATTTAAGCGCCTCCAGTTAGTTGTTTCTTTGGTGGCGATAATGAATGTTGTAAATCTGTCATATAGACCTGCGAATGATGTGAAGGATTCTGACGCCCAGTGGATGATGCGAAGCTCTCCCTGGCAACTGTAGCTGGGAAATGAAACAGAACAACGAAGTGTGGCATTTCGAAGGCCAATTGAAACACATAAATTAACCAGTTTTTAATGCGAGAACTGGAGGCCGATTTCGACAACGAAATTGATACGGTTTCACACTGAGCCGCTTTCAGTTTTCTCCCGGGTGAGTATCGTCTAACAATTGTTTTTATAAGTGGAGAGGGAGTTGGTATGTCAAGAGTTTGGTCAATGGAAGAAAAAAAGTACTTGATGTGAAGATGGAGAGGGTCAAGTCGAGGGAAATAAGTGTAGGGAAAAAGAGAGAAAAGCAAATGGAAATAACTGAAAGGAAACAAATGAAATGAGGTAAAGAATGAAATAAGGGGAGGAAAACAAGTAAGGGGAAATAAGTGGGGTTAAACAAGGGGAGAGGAGCAAGTAAAGTGAAATGAATGAAGTGAAACAAAGAAAGGGAAACAAAAAGAAAAAAATAAAGAGAAAAGAAATAAAGGGATGCAAGTGAAGGAAATATCTAATATCCCAGAATTTTTGATCAACACGAGTAAATCAACTCACTACATTTATAGTTCAATTTCAGATAAATCATTTGCAAATCAAAGCCCGGAGAATTTCACAATCTTTTCGACGGATTTTAACAAACTGGGTCTTAAGATGGCGAGCAAGACACATGTACAACACCCGGGAGTCTTTATTATGAAGACGCATCGCCATCCAGTGGCTTTTTGAATTATATACAGAGTGCACAGCTAGTAAAAGATAATATAATTAGTCTCTCGGTCTTGAGAGGTATACTGACATTTATTCTTGATCTAGATTTTAAAAACTTCATGTGCAAGAATGAAAAACCTGAGTTGAATATTTTTTTTTATTCATTGTAATTGATACACAGAAAACATAAATGAGATTTTATTGATTGTAAGTCTTTAGTAATTGATGCTTCTATAGTTATAGTGGAATGTCGGGTTCTCTTTTTCTTGTTTAGAAGTATTCGTTGGTAGTCGAGTTATTGGCAATGTTGGAAATACTCACAAATGAGTTGTTGTCACTGTTATGTTAAGTATATGCTTTGTTTCCTTAGAGACAGTGAGGATAACACTCTTTTTGAGGGACAGTGAGGATAACACTCTTTTTGTGGGACAGTGAGGATAACACTCTTTTTGAGGGACAGTGAGGATAACACTCTTTTTGAGGGACAGTGAGGATAACACTCTTTTTGAGGGACAGTGAGGATAACACTCTTTTTGAGGGACAGTGAGGATAACACTCTTTTTGTGGGACAGTGAGGATAACACTCTTTTTGTGGGACAGTGAGGATAACACTCTTTTTGAGGGACAGTGAGGATAACACTCTTTTTGAGGGACAGTGAGGATAACACTCTTTTTGAGGGACAGTGAGGATAACACTCTTTTTGTGGGACAGTGAGGATAACACTCTTTTTGTGGGACAGTGAGGATAACGCTCTTTTTGAGGGACAGTGAGGATAACACTCTTTTTGTGGGACAGTGAGGATAACACTCTTTTTGAGGGACAGTGAGGATAACACTCTTTTTGAGGGACAGTGAGGATAACACTCTTTTTGAGGGACAGTGAGGATAACACTCTTTTTGAGGGACAGTGAGGATAACACTCTTTTTGTGGGACAGTGAGGATAACACTCTTTTTGTGGGACAGTGAGGATAACGCTCTTTTTGTGGGACAGTGAGGATAACACTCTTTTTGTGGGACAGTGAGGATAACACTCTTTTTGTGGGACAGTGAGGCTAACACTCTTTTTGTGGGACAGTGAGGATAACGCTCTTTTTGTGGGACAGTGAGGCTAACACTCTTTTTGTGGGACAGTGAGGATAACGCTCTTTTTGTGGGACAGTGAGGATAACGCTCTTTTTGTGGGACAGTGAGGATAACACTCTTTTTGTGGGACAGTGAGGATAACACTCTTTTTGTGGGACAGTGAGGATAACACTCTTTTTGTGGGACAGTGAGGATAACGTTGTTCCTCTGGACCGGGTGAGGATAACACCTTTTTTTACACAGTTCAATTAACAGCTCAAGAGTTTCTTATTTTCTTTGATACACACAAATTGTCTTCAATTTGAGATGATTTTTGGTGGAAAACCTGCCATTACATCTCATAATATAATCTATGTTCTTTTTTACTCAATGTACTGGTGAATCAGCGAAAAACCTCGGTGAAATAACCAGAATTTCCACTTAGTGTGTCATTACATAACAATGACCCACGTCAGGAATTTTTTTACATATTTTTTCTGAAAAAATACAAAATGATATCAATACAACTTTGGTTGAGATCAAATAACCGAATAATGAATTGGAATGCACCTGGTGGTGGCCATGTGATACCACATCTTCCTGGTATCCACCAGAATAGAGTTCGTCTCCCAGGTAAAGTGTGGTTTGCAAATGTTCATCTTGACCCTCACATCAAAGCGAGTCACCTTTTCCTTAAATTTCCAGGTATACCTCACTGACGCATTAAGCACACACGGAGGGCAGGAAGGACGATGTAGATGACAGAAGTAAACACAAGCGCTAGCCACTTATTTTCTATGTTAATTAATGCGTGGGAGCTATAAACAAGTCAAGAAGTGTGTGTTTTCGTTACCACGAATGTAACTGAGCTGGTAATAACGTTACTCGGGTCGTTGTTAAGTGCCTACACGTACTTAGACAAGCAGGATGGCTCCGCCTTGCTTGTGTTGCAAGGATTTAATTGAACTCTGGAAACTCTCCGGCCTCTGTTACTGCTGCTGTTATTGCTGTTGCTGTTGTTGCTGATGCTGCGGTTGCTGCAGCTGCTGCTACTGTTACTATTGTTGCCTTTGCTGCTGCTACTGCGTCTGTAACTGAATTTGCTGTTTTAAGAATACTGCTGTTTCTGCTCCTACTGCTGTTGATAATGAAGTTGCCTTTCTGTTGCTGTTGCTATAGCTGCTCCTGATGCTGTTATTACTGCAGCTGCCTTTACTGCTACTTCTGCTGTTGCTGTAGCTAATGCTTTTATGCCTGCATATCGTATCTCGCCTCTATCCATGTGCTTCATCATTTTCATGATGGTTAACGGTTCCTCTTTCCTACAGTCGCTCAAGCAACACTGAGAAATCACAGTTTACAGTGAAAGCTCAGACACGGACATATCTTTACTGTCTCACGCAGACATTGCGTTGCTATCTCGAACAGACATCTCCTTGCTGTCTCTCACAGACACCTTCAATCTCTCTCCAAAATTCTCTCACCGTTTCACTTATTCTTCTTCCACTTCCTCGTATATTTTCTTCCCCACTTCCCTCTTTCCTTACTCACATTCTACTGTCCTGATCCGTCTTTCTCATGACTGATTTACTAAGTGGGAAAGACGTAATGGGAGACCCCTACCCGTCCCTTCCCGGTTCTCTCCACCTTTCCTTTTTCCTTTCAATTTTTTTCCCTTGAGTAATAATATTCTTTTTATTGCATTAGATATCTTCACTATGTTAATGAAATTCTACCGAATAAACATGTGAAAGCAACGAGAGAGAGAGAGAGAGAGAGAGAGAGAGAGAGAGAGAGAGACAGAGAGACAGACAGACCCTGTGTGGAAAAAAAAGACAGACAGAGACAGAGAGAGCAACACAACAATCGTAACTAAGGATACTCGGTATACCATCGTCTGTCCATCCTAATGTCCTGCCGTCCGTCGCCTTAAGCGTTGGTCGTGAGTCCGTCCGTCCTCTCGTCGTGGCACCCGCCGTCGTTCGCACTGGTGGTGCGCCCGCCAAATCCTGCCGCCGTGGCGTTTGTCGTCGTTAGCGCCGTTGCTGTATATGGCTGAGACGATCAGCTGAAGCAGCTCGCCGGGTGGTTTGCGAAATTGCTAGCCGACATGCGACCTTCCCTTGGTACTTGCCTGGCCCCTGGAAGAGTGACCCGGAGGTCGTGACCCCGAGGGAGGGAGAGAGAGAGAGAGAGAGAGAGAGAGAGAGAGCGAGAGAGAGAGAGAGAGAGAGAGAGAGAGAGAGAGAGAGAGAGAGAGAGAGAGGTCAATACTGTCAAAGTATCATACTTGACTCCACTCCGAGGAGAGCGAGAAGTGAGTTACTACACCACAAGACGGGCAGCAAACAGCAATTTCACTCCGGCAGTACCCTTCTCCAGAACAACACTTTATCTGAGGTCATTTATTCCCAAGATGACTCGTGTCTGGAACATGTTGCTGGCCCACAGATGGCCCCAACTTCATCCTGTTCCCTATTTGTATGTCTCATAACAATAAAAAGGCTCTCAAATTAGCTGATGTAGGTAACAGCTCTTAGCTTGTAAATAAAGTTAGGAACCTTAACATTGTGACCTTGTAAAACACTGTGTAAAAGAGAGAGAGAGAAAGAAAGAGAGAGAGAGAGAGAGAGAGAGAGAGAGAGAGAGAGAGAGAGAGAGAGAGAGAGAGAGAGAGAGAGAGACCATAGTAGAGACAGATAGCTGAAGACTTGAAAGTTCCACACCGAGGCTATCTGCTAAGAAGAACTGTCTACTTCTATCGAAATTAAAAACTATCATATGTTGTCTGGATGTATGAGTCATGGAGAGAAAAGCCGAAGGCTCTCTTCCCACCCTCCACTCCCTTCGGAGAGAAGAAGGAGAAGAAGAACTGGGAGACACAAATCGAAACTGCAGCAGCCAGGATAAGGGGCCTAGAAGATGAGGTAAACAGGCTGCAGCGAGTTACAGGGCCATTGACCAGAGATGACACAGCATATGAAGCTGAGAGGCCGAACAGGAAGGAAGGAGATATGAATTATGCTAAGGTCATATTAGCCTGCCAAGAAGGGCCAAGGAGTGAAAGGGGAGAGCAGCTGTATGCAGATGGAGAGGGTGATAGGTCAAATGCAGAGGCACAACCATGCTACCAAGAGCCACTGGAAAAAACAAAGGAGAAAATGACCATGTTCAGACAGGAACCAGAGTCACAGAGGGAGAGGCAATGTGAGGAGGAAAGGGCAAAATCAGTGTTTATCCATGGGCTTCAGGAGAGAGAGGAAAGGACGCACACTGAAAGGCGGCAGACAGAAAGAAAGGAGATTGAGAACATCATTACAGAAATAGGTGAAGACGACATGGACGAGATTGTAAATTTTCAGAGAATAGGGATCAAGCTGATTCTCAGGACAGAAACAGTGCGGAACAGGATCTTCCAAGAGAAACCACGGTTGAAGTACTCGGCAGAGTACAAGAGGGTGTTCATAGACAGAGACAGAACACAAACAGAGCGACAGTAGCTGAGGGAGAGGACAAAAAAGCGAAAGGAGCTAGGAAAGGAGACAAGGACGGAACCAGCAGAGGTCAATCAGAGTAGAACAGAGCAGCAAAGGCAAGCACACACAGAACCATCCTCAGAACCCAACAACCTATCACACAATCCCAACACAAACTACAATCCATACTCACAGCTTCCACCCAACACCCAGCTATAGAATCCCACAGTATGCTACCAGGTCTCCCACCCTCACAGGCCCCCCAAACCACAGTGCTGGAGAGGAAACTGAAGGTATGGTACACAAACGCTGATGGAATAACAAATAAGTGGGAGGAGTGGCATGAAAGAGTCAAAGAGGCATCACCAGACATTATAGCTCTCACAGAAACCAAGCTTACAGATATGATAACAGATGCCATCTTTCCAACGGGATACCAGATCCTGAGGAAAGACAGAGGGAACAGGGGGGTTGGAGGAGTGGCACTGCTGATCAAAAACCAATGGAATTTTGATGAGCTGGAAAGAGGAGACAGCGGAAAAGCAAGTGATTACATAGTGGGAACACTTCACTCTGGAGGTCCCAAAGTGGTAATTGCAGTGATGTATAACCCACCACAGAACAGCAGGAGGCCAAGGCAAGAGTATGACAAGAGCAACAGAGTGATGGTTGACACACTGGCTGCAGTGGCCAGAGGAGCTCATGCATGCAGGGCAAAGCTCCTGATCATGGGTGACTTTAACCAGAAGGAGATCGATTGGGAGAACTTGGAGCCACATGGGGGCCAAGATACATGGAGGGCTAAGATGATGGAGGTGGTACTGGAAAACTTCCTGTACCAACATGTAAGGGACACTACAAGAGAAAGAAGAGAGGATGAACCAGCAAGACTGGACTTAGTATTCACCTTCAGTAGTGCAGATATTGAGGACATCACATATGAAAGACCCCTTGGGGCCAGCGATCATGTGATTTTAAGCTTCGAATACACAGTACAGCTACAAGTGGAGGGGGAAACAGGAAGGCCAGGGCGAATGAAGCCAAACTACAAGAAAGGGGACTACACGGGAATGAGGAACTTCCTGAACGGGGTTCAGTGGGACAGAGAACTGGCAGAGAAGCCAGTTAATGAGATGATGGAATATGTAACAATAATGTGCAAGGAGGCTGAGGAGAGATTTGTACCCAAGGGTAACAGGAATAATGAAAAAGTCAGGATGAGCCCATGGTTCACCCAAAGGTGCAGGGAGGCAAAACCAAGTGTGCTAGGGAATGGAAGAAATATAGAAGGCAAAGGACCCAGGAGAATAAGGAGAGCAGTCGTAGAGCCAGAAATGAATATGCACAGATAAGAAGGGAGGCCTAACGACAATATGAAAACGACATAGCAGCACAAGCCAAATCTGACCCAAAGCTGTTATACAGCCACATCAGGAGGAAAACAATAGTCAAGGACCAGGTAATCAGGCAAAGGAAGGAAGGAGGAGAGCCAACACGAAATGACAGTGAAGTATGTGAGGAACTCAACAAGAGATTCAAAGAAGTGTTCACAGAGGAGACAGAAGGGGCTCCAGAAAGACGGAGAGGTGGGGTACACCACCAAGTGCTGGACACAGTACACACAACCAAGGAATGAGTGAAGAGGTTTCTGAGTGAGCTAGATACCTCAAAGGCAATGGGGCCGGATAACATCTCTCCATGGGTCCTGAGAGAGGAACCAGAATCGCTATGTGTACCCCTAACAACAATATTCAATACATCTATCGATACAGGGAGATTGCCTGAGTCATGGAAGACAGCAAATGTAGTACCAATCTTTAAAAAAGGAGACAGACATAAGCACTAAACTACAGACCAGTGTCACTGACATGTATAGTATGCAAAAATCATGAAGAAGATTATCAGGAGAAGAGTGGTGGAACACCTAGAAAGGAATGATCTCATCAACAACAGCCAACATGGTTTCAGGGACGGAAAATCCTGTGTCACAAACCTACTGGAGTTCTATGACATGGTGACAGCAGTAAGACAAGAGAGAGAGGGGTGGGTAGATTGCATTTTTTTGGACTGCAAGAAGGCGTTTGACACAGTTCCACACAAGAGATTAGTGCAAAAACTGGAGGACCAAGCAGGGATAACAGGGAAGGCACTACAATGGATCAGGGAATACTTGTCAGGAAGACAGCAGCGAGTCATGGTACGTGGCGAGGTGTCAGAGTAGGCACCTGTGACCAGCAGGGTCCCACAGGAGTCAGACCTAGGACCAGTGCTGTTTCTGGTATTTGTGTACGACATGACTGAAGGAATAGACTCCGAGGTGTCCCTGTTTGCAGATGACGTGAAGTTGATGAGAAGAATTCACTCGATCGAAGACCAGGCAAAACTACAAAGGGATCTGGACAGGCTGCAGACCTGGTCCAGCAATAGGCTCCTGGAGTTCAACCCCACCAAGTGCAAAGTTATGAAGATTGGGGAAGTGCAAAGAAGACCGCAGACGGAGTACAGTCTAGGGGGCCAGAGACTACAAACCTCACTCAAGGAAAAAGATCTTGGGGTGAGTATAACACCAGGCAGATCTCCTGAAGCGCACATCAACCAAATAACTGCTGCAGCATATGGGCGCCTAGCAAACCTCAGAACAGCATTCCGACATCTTAATAAGGAATCGTTCAGGACCCTGTACACCGTGTACGTTAGGCCCATATTGGAGTATGCGGCACCAGTCTGGAACCCACACCTAGCCAAGCACGTAAAGAGACTAGAGAAAGTGCAAAGGTTTGCAACAAGACTAGTCCCAGAGCTAAGGGGCATGTGCTACGAGGAGAGGTTAAGGGAAATCAACCTGACGACACTGGAGATAGGGGGGCCATGATAACGACATACAAAATACTGAGAGGAATTGACAAGGTGGACAAAGACAGGATGTTCCAGAGATTGGACACAGTAACACGGGGACACAGTTGGAAGTTGAAGACACAGATGAATCACAGGGATGTTGGAAGTATTTCTTCAGCCACAGAGTAACCAGGAAGTGGAATAGTTTGGGAAGCGATGTAGTGGAGGCAGGATCCATACAGAGCTTTAAGCAGAGGTACGATAAAGCTCATGGTTCAGGGAGAGTGACCTAGTAGCGACCAGTGAAGAAGCGGGGCCAGGAGCTAGGACTCGACCCCTGCAACCTCAACTAGGTGAGTACAACTAGGTGAGTACACACACACATACACACACACACACACTGTAGGGACAGCGAGCGCGCTAGTCACGCCTTCCGTGCTCCTGGAATAAAAGTGTTTTTGAGGGCTACCTAAGTGTTCTGCAAGGGTTGCTAAGTGTGTCTGGGTAGTGAACAATCCTAGAAGTGATTTTTAATCTGCCTGAGCCACATAAGTGTGGGGAGAGCCACAATTTTGTAAGTGATCTAGAAAATAAAAACGTTCTGGCGCAGAGTGGGCAGGCTAGTGTGTAAGGCGACGTTGTCAAGTGTCACCCAAGAAAGATAATAAAGTGAAACAATCGTGTGACCAGTGAAAGAAATACAGTGAATAGGGTAATTATTAATGAGAAGAAATTGAGGTGGATCTATGCCAGGACGTACATCGAGCTGGATCTACGCCAGGACGTCACATCGACCTGGACAATCTACAGTGTTACAGCTGCTCTACAAGTACTGTATCCCCTATGAGTGGTTGTTTGGGTGTGGGGTTCCAGGTTCCAATTAACCGCCAAGCTGAATGTGAATGGTCTAACTCTCATAGCACGATAAAGAATAGGCACTCATGTATTCAATAAGGTTTAGCAAATGGTAATCCATTGAACAAGGCGATTAACTCACTATAAGCAGGTGATATAGGCAACACTGCAAGGGTGGGAGTCAGGTCACAAGAGGTTGTGGACACAAGCGACAACTAAGAATCTACATTACACTCCAAACACAAGCCACCTACTTTTCAGACACGTAATAAACCCACACATAATTCGACACATAATTACACACACACACACACACACACACACACACACACACACACACACACACACACACACACACATATATATATACACACACACATACACACACACACACACACACACACACACACACACACACACACACACACACACACACACACATACACACACACACACACACACACACACATACATACACACACACACATACACACATACACACATACACACACACACACACACACACACACACACACACACACACACACACACACTGTAAGTAAGTGCTGGTAAGTCACAGGAGGTTGGGGGTCAGGTCACAAGAAGGTGTGGGCAGCCAAGGACCACTGAGACTTACATTACAACGCACAAGCCACCTACCTTTCAGTACATAATAAACCCACACATAATTCCACACAAAATTACACACAAAATTACACACACACACACACACACACACACACACACACACACACACACACACACACACACACACACACACACACACACACACACACACACACACACACACACACACACACACACACACACATATCCAGACACACATACACTCCCCCCCTCACCACCGACATCTCACTACTTCCCCTGATCCCTCCCCTCCGTCGATCACCCTCCCCTCCCCCGTTCACCCTAAACCCTCCCCACCCCTCCCCACTCCTCTCCCACATAGCCAGAGTTCCTCCACTACTTCCCCCCCCACACTCTGACATATACACTACTAACCTAACATACAGAACTACATAGGTTTCCCACTCTGAGGCAATCAGGATAAAACAAAAATGGGATGCCAGAGAGCAACAAGAAAAACCAAGGGACAGGAGGAGGAAACTGCAAGGGAAGATGGGGCAGCAGAGCTCATAAAAAGGGATCATGAATGGGAAAAGAAACTAGAAGAACTTAGCATGAGAATGGAAGAGAGGATAGATATGGAAAGCAGGAAGTGGGAGGTGCATGTCAAAGCAGCAGAAGCTAGGATACAGAGTTTAGAAGAGGAATTGAAAAATCTGAAACAGCCTAAAGAACTAAAGAACATTTTGGGATTGACAACAGAGACTGCTACCTCAGCCACAAATAAGGGGACTGTAGGGAAAGAAGGGGCACAACTGCATGGAGAAGCTCTATCAGAGGAGACTGTAGCAAATGAAAGAGCTAAGCTTTATGTGGAGGCCCTAACAGACAACAACAGAGCCCAAGGAAAGCCGAGAAGGGAAAATGACAGGCCACTGAGCCCAAGTACATTAGCCAGTGAAACTGATGAAAGGAAAGCTGCAGTGGAGGAAACCAAATTAAATGAGGGGATACACAGGGATATGCAGTGGTAGAATGAAAGGGTGAGGTCAGTCTTTGTGTATGGGCTCCAGGAAGTCGAAGGGGAGACATATGAAACAAGAAAACAAGGGAAAAAAAAATCAATTGAAAGCATCATGAAAGCAATAGGAGAAGATGATATGACCCAGCTGGAAAATTTTCGGAGAATAGGGGGGTTTGTAAAAAAAAGAACCCGGCCAGTGAGAGTGACCTTCAAGGCAGAAGCGACTCGGACCAGGATCCTGCAGGAGAAAGCACGATTAAGGGACATGACCGCATACAGGAAGGTGTATCTCGACCGCGACAGAACACAAGAAGAAAGGCAGAAACTGAGAGAGAAGATACAAAGGCGAAAGGAGGAAAGAGAGGGGATGGAGAAGACAGACAGGAGATCCCAGACCCAGGAAGAAGATCAAATACAGCCTCCCTCACAACTTCCTATAGAAGCCTCCCAACCAGGTCAACCCCAGTGCAACCAAACACTCTAAATCAAAACACCCATGCCACATCCAATGCCCCCACCCACTACATTACAAACTCCACCCCCACAGCAACAACCCATAGTTCCTTACCAGGTCTCCCACTTCCCCAACCCCAATATACCTCCCAGACCACAGTCTTAGAAAAGAAGTTGAAGGTGTGGTATACAAATGCAGATGGAATAACAAACAATTATGAGGAGTGGCACAAAAGAATCAAAGAGACATCCCCAGACATAATAGCACTCACAGAAACAAAACTCACCAGAATAATAACAGATTCAATCTTTCCATCCGGATATCAAATCCTCAGGAAAGACAGAGGGAGGAGAGGGGGAGGAGGAGTTGCACTGCTCATTAAAAACCAGTGGGGTTTTGAGAAAATGGAAGGAATGGATGGCACGGGCGAAAGGGACTCCTTAGTAGGAACAATCCAGTCTGAGGGACATAAGGTGATAATTGCAGTAATGTACAACCCACCACAGAACTGCAGGAGGCCAAGAGAAGAATACGATGAGAGCAACAGAGCAATGATCGACACACTAGCCGAGGTGGCCAGGAGAGCACACATGGGGGGAGCAAAGTTACTAGTTATGGGTGAGTTCAATCACAAGGAGATTGACTGGGAAAACCTGGAGCCCCATGGGGGTCCCGAAACATGGAGAGCCAAGATGATGGATGTGGTACTGGAAAACCTCATGCATCAACATGTTAGAGACACTACCAGAGAGAGAGGAGAGGATGAACCAGCAAGGTTGGACCTTGTATTCACCATCAGTAGTTCGGACATCGAGGGTATCATGCATGAAAGGCCCCTGGGAGTTAGTGATCATGTGGTTCTGTGCTTCGACTACATAGTTGAGCTCCAAGTGGAGAGAGTAGCAGGAATAGGCTGGGAAAAACCAAACTACAAAAGGGGGAACTACTCAGGCATGAGGAACTTCCTTCAAGACATTCAGTGGGAGAGGGA
>NC_091292.1:9002983-9007983 GCF_038502225.1 Cherax quadricarinatus
GCGAAGCTTATAACAACGTCTCGGTCCGATTTGGACCACTGACAAGACAATGTGACTTTTCAATGGCCCATGTCTGACCGACACGTCGTTTGTGAATTACTCCAGTTCACTGGATCAAGAGCCTCTCGCCAGCATCGAGACATCCTCCTTTTAGGGTGATGCCCACCTCAACCCATTCGAGACTCTTCTCCCTGACACTGGGAAATAAGCCTTTCCAAATTATCTTTACCGTTTACGAAATCTTTTTATAACGTCTATCTGTTAATACCATTTACTTTCTTCTGTGAACTTTCTTCTTGCAACAATAATTCAAATTCGTCTCTTTTTATTATTATTCACAATTGCATTAATCGTTAACTATTCCTGCCTGACCTGGTTTGCCTCCTATTTTTTTTTAATTGGTCAAGACACTTTTTCTAATATTGGTAGAACTATATAAAATTTACGTCCTAGTCTTCATGTCAGCTTCCACGATGCGTTTTTTTTTTTTTTTGGAAGTCAGTCAGACAAGTTGAAGTGCCCTAAAAAATAAATCTTTCGAAAAACTTACCTTTTGCAGTGATAGATTTTTTTTTGTAGATTAACACTGGTATTCATTTTTTCCCCCACGAAAACTGAAGGTAAATCAACATAGTTTACTTATATCTCTTTTACGTAAGCCTAAATTTAGTAAGATTCATTAAACATCAATGATATGTATTATTTTCGAGATGTTTAGATTAACCTTTCTGGAGTTATTGCAGCAGTGATTTAACATTAGACATCTACAAACCCCTCACTGATGTGTAGGCCAAAATATCAGGCTATGCCTAAAAACTGCATATATGATTTGCGTTGCAGCTTTCTCAGATTTTAACCAATCAACGAGGCGATTAAAATTCCTCTCATGAATAAGCACGTATGCATGTAAGTATGAATATATTCCCAGGTTTTGCATATGTGTCTTACTTAGTATCTCGTCGTATTCAATATCTTCGATCTAGTTCTTGACTGGTCTTAATGCATACCTGCGGCTGTCAGATTTTGATTGGATTGCACACACACTGCAAAAGCTGGTGGCAGGGGATCCGGGAATAGTAAAGGATGATTTTTACAATCTCTTACCACCCACTCGGCTGACAGGATAATGGCATACCCTGGGTAGTTGCTATATTTGATTGAGGTCTGATGCCCCGGGTTCGTGTCAGAGACATCAAGGAAATTTTGGTGTAGACAAATGATGTTTTTTTTTTCAATATTCTCCTGAGAACTATCTTTTGGGATTTTTTGGGTACCTAACTCCTCGGGTCGCAACCCAAAAAAACTTATTTATTAAATTATCATTGTTGGGAGGAATTATATAGTCATCGAAAGAGAAAGCTATTAAAAATAATAAATGTATATAAAAAATAAAACAGGAACGTAATTCATCCACCAGAAAAGTTACTTTTTATAAAGAAAATTTCGTTTAATAAATAAAATTACTTTTAATAAATAAAATTACTTTTAATAAATAGAATTACTTTTAATAAATAGAATTACTTTTAATAAATAAAATTACTTTTAATAAATAAAATTACTTTTAATAAATAAAATTACTTTTAATAAATAGAATTACTTTTAATAAATAAAATGACTTTTAATAAAATTACTTTTTATAAATAAAATTACTTTTAATAAGCAAAATTACTTTTTATAAATAAAATTACTTAGGTAAGGTTCGTCAGGAAACAGGACAAGTGTTTCCTGACGCAGGTCTTGGTCTTGGAGCTTTTGGTCATCTGACCGAGGCCTTCCGCTGGCTTACCGGTCCACCCCTTTAAAAATTAGGCTCATTTATAACCATTGTTATTAAATAAAATTACTAAAATTACTCTACAAAAAATAATAAATCAGAAACATTCCAGTCATACATAAACAAGTGACCAAACTTCGGCGAATTTGTCATCAATACCCAAACAAGACAATCCTATGGTTCCTCAATGAACCAGTAACAGCTCTGGCAAACCTGGTTCTCTGAAATGTGTTTTTATTATCTATTCTTCGCTGAGTTCTCTGTATAATTTTCGAATGAATTTGCAAAACTCGCAGCATTTTTTTTTTACTCTTTATGTTCCAGTTTTACTGCGCTGCTGTGTTCGTAGTGATTTACATAGACTGTTGCTTCATCTCTGGGTCAGGGCAGGTATATACACCGAGTGGTACGTAGACTGAAATTTTATGTATTTCGACAAGACACAGCATGTTATCCATGGCATTTAATGAGTTGTTTCGCCCACTTGATCTTCTCAATAAACACCATGAACCGCTTGGCTGTAAATTGTATAGTGATGCCGACAAAATGCGTAAAATGCCACTTCTGCACGGTTAATAACATAAGGAACGTTTCGCCCAGAGTGGCTTGATAAACAGCATATTGTATTCTATACACATTCTTGCCCGTGCATTTCACCACTGATATACACCGAACGTTTATTCCGTATACCAGGTATTAAATTATTCATGATCGTTAGTGTCCAGACAGTCTGCATTCAGTAAACAACCTTGAAACCTGAGTGAACAATTTGATAAATAATCGCTGAAGCTTTCAGTGTCAGCTGGAAAAATTTAAAAATTCATAAATAAAAATTACTTAATTTTTCAGGGTCCCTATCAAGAAATAACTTTCGAAAGTTCTGAACTGTTTCCTCAAATACTATATATATATATATATACATATATATATGTATGTCGTGCCGAATATGTAAAACTGGTCAATTAGCAAGAACTCGTTTAAAATTAAGTCCTTTCGAAAATTTTCTCTTATACGTTTAAATATATATTTTTTTCATTAATGTTGATGTAAAAATTTATAATTTTGCACCAAAAGGAACTTAGAAAGCTTAACTAACCTCATTATAACAAGCGCAATTTATTTTACCCTAACCCAACTAAATATATTTTAGATTTGTTTACAATAATTTAATACTAAACAAACACAGTGAAATATATTTTTTTTCGTTAGGTTCAGAATGATTTTGGCGAAATTATTGCATACACAAATTTTCACTTGTCCTATATGGCAAGATGAACGTTGCTATTTAAGCCAAGATCGCAAGTTCTGCCTATTCGGCACGACATATATATATATATATATATATATATATATATATATATATATATATATATATATATATATATATATATATATATATATATATATATATATATATATATATATATATATATATATATATATATATATATATATATATATGTCGTGCCGAATATGCAAAACTGGTCAATTAGCAAGAACTCATTTAAAATTAAGTCCTTTCTGAAATTTTCTCTTATACGTTTAAAGATATATTTTTTTCATTAATGTTAATGTAGAAATTTTTAATTTTGCACCAAAACAATCTTAGAAAACTTACCTAACCTTATTATAACAAGAGCAATTTATTTTAGCCTAACCCAACTAAATATATTTTAAATACGTTTACAATAATTTAGTACTAAACAAACACAATCAAATATTTTTTTTTCGCTAGGTTCAGAATGATTTTGGCGAAATTATTGCATACACAAATTTTCACTTGTCCTATTTGGCAAGATGAGCGTTGCTATTTAAGCCAAGATCGCAAGTTCTGCCTATACGGCACGATATACATATACATATATATATATATATATATATATATATATATATATATATATATATATATATATATATATATATATATATATATATATATATACATACATATATATATATATATATATATATATATATATATATATATATATATATGTATATATATATATATATATATATATATATATATATATATATATAAATATATATATACATATATATATATATATATATATATATATATATATATATATATATATATATATATATATATATATATATATATATATATATATATATATATATATATATATATATATATATATATATATATATATATATATATATATATATATATATATATATATATATAATATCTTAGTGAA
The DNA here is from genome assembly GCF_038502225.1 of Cherax quadricarinatus. Lineage (NCBI taxonomy): Eukaryota > Metazoa > Arthropoda > Malacostraca > Decapoda > Parastacidae > Cherax > Cherax quadricarinatus. The sequence continues at coordinate 9,006,983 of NC_091292.1, forward strand.
TATTTGCCCAAAACAAAAGGATATGCACACAAGACTCCACACCACAAGTACCACTCGCAACACACTCCACAACACTGCAACGCACTCTCTCCCACCCAGGCAAATCAACACATGATAATCAGAGAGGACTTGACTGATGTTTCCATTCCTTTGAAGGATGGCTCGGGTCCTCTCCAGACCCACCATTATGGCTAATATTAAATTTGCAATCCTAACAGAATTACAGCTGTCCTTCATTGAGAGACTTACCATAATTTAATTTCCATAACATCGAAAAATTTCAAAGCCCACACACTATTATATATATATACGTATATATATATATATATATATATATATATATATATATATATATATATATATATATATATATATATATATATATATATATATATATATATATATATGTCGTGCCGAATATGTAAAACTGGTCAATTAGCAAGAACTCATTTAAAATTCAGTCCTTTCTGAAATTTTCTTTTATACGTTTAAAGATATATTTTTTCATTAATGTTAATGCAAAAATTTTTAATTTTGCACCAAAAGAATCTTAGAAAGCTAAAGGAATAACAGGAAAAGCCGGTCGATGGATCTATAATTTCCTCACTAACAGAACACAGAGAGTAGTCGTCAACAGAGTAAAGTCCGAGGCAGCTACGGTGAAAAGCTCTGTTCCACAAGGCACAGTACTCGCTCCCATCTTGTTCCTCATCCTCATATCCGACATAGACAAGGATGTCAGCCACAGCACCGTGTCTTCCTTTGCAGATGACACCCGAATCTGCATGACAGTGTCTTCCATTGCAGACACTGCAAAGCTCCAGGCGGACATCAACCAAATCTTTCAGTGGGCTGCAGAAAACAATGTGAAGTTCAACGATGAGAAATTTCAATTACTCAGATATGGTAAACACGAGGAAATTAAATCTTCATCAGAGTACAAAACAAATTCTGGCCACAAAATAGAGCGAAACACCAACGTCAAAGACCTGGGAGTGATC
>NC_091292.1:9012983-9055483 GCF_038502225.1 Cherax quadricarinatus
ATGTATAGTATGCAAAATCATGGAGAAGATTATCAGGAGAAGAGTGGTGGAACACCTAGAAAGGAATGATCTCATCAACAGCAGCCAGCATGGTTTCAGGGACGGGAAATCCTGTGTCACAAACCTACTGGAGTTCTATGACATGGTGACAACAGTAAGACAAGAGAGAGAGGGGTGGGTGGATTGCATTTTCTTGGACTGCAAGAAGGCGTTTGACACAGTTCCACACAAGAGATTGGTGCAAAAACTGGAGGACCAAGCAGGGATAACAGGGAAGGCACTACAATGGATCAGGGAATACTTGTCAGGAAGACAGCAGCGAGTCATGGTACGTGGCGAGGTGTCAGAGTGGGCACCTGTGACCAGCGGGGTCCCGCAGGGGTCAGTCCTAGGACCAGTGCTGTTTCTGGTATTTGTGAACGACATGACGGAAGGAATAGACTCTGAGGTGTCCCTGTTTGCAGATGACGTGAAGTTGATGAGAAGAATACACTCGATCGAAGACCAGGCAGAACTACAAAGGGATCTGGACAGGCTGCAGAACTGGTCCAGCAATTGGCTCCTGGAGTTCAATCCCACCAAGTGCAAAGTCATGAAGATTGGGGAAGGGCAAAGAAGGCCGCAGACGGAGTACAGTCTAGGGGGTCAGAGACTACAAACCTCACTCAAGGAAAAAGATCTTGGGGTGAGTATAACACCAGGCACATCTCCTGAAGCGCACATCAACCAAATAACTGCTGCAGCATATGGGCGCCTAGCAAACCTCAGAACAGCATTCCGACATCTTAATAAGGAATCGTTCAGGACCCTGTACACCGTATACGTTAGGCCCATATTGGAGTATGCGGCACCAGTTTGGAACCCACACCTAGCCAAGCACGTAAAGAAACTAGAGAAAGTGCAAAGGTTTGCAACAAGACTAGTCCCAGAGCTAAGAGGTATGTCCTACGAAGAGAGGTTAAGGGAAATCAACCTGACGACACTGGAGGACAGGAGAGATAGGGGGGACATGATAACGACATACAAAATACTGAGAGGAATTGACAAGGTGGACAAAAACAGGATGTTCCAGAGATTGGACACAGTAACAAGGGGACACAGTTGGAAGCTAAAGACACAGATGAATCACAGGGATGTTAGGAAGTATTTCTTCAGCCACAGAGTAGTCAGTAAGTGGAATAGTTTGGGAAGCGATGTAGTGGAGGCAGGATCCATACATAGCTTTAAGCAGAGGTACGATAAAGCTCACGGCTCAGGGAGAGTGACCTAGTAGCGATCAGTGAAGAGGCGGGGCCAGGAGCTCGGACTCGACCCCCGCAACCTCAACTAGGTGAGTACAACTAGGTGAGTACACACTCACACAAACACGCATAAACACACACACACACTCACACACACACACACACACACACACACACACACACACACACACACACACACACACACACACACACACACACACACACACATAAACACACACTCACACACACAAACACGCATAAACACACACACACGCACACACACACACACGCACACACACACACACACACACACACACACACACACACACACACACACACACACACACACACACACACACACACACACACACACACACAAACACACACCCGCCTTGCCGTTGCACATCGTATTAACATATATCTTACCAACCATCGTTATTTATTTACCTATTAAGATATTACCCATTCTCACGACACAACCCAATCGTTTAATCCCTAACCAATCGCTTGATCCCTGGTTCGGCCTCCAAATTGCTTAATCCTCAGAGCGCGCGGCTCCAAGCGATTATTTCCCCGCTTGTCCCGATCCGCCCCTAAATCAGTTCGGCCGGTGCTTGGCAAAAGGGCGATCCCTGAGCGATAGAATACCAGCGAGTCACTGGTGGATCGATACCCAGAATGCTCACAGGGCCCGCAATGGGCCAAGGGGCAGCGTACCTCTCATTAGGAGTAAACTCTTTGGTGCCCCGCTCTGCAATTCTCAGAGATGGGCGGAGTTGTAAAAGCTCCCTCCTCCTCCTCCTCCTCCTCCTCCTCCTCCTCCTCCTCCTCTCCTCTTCCTCCTCCACCTCCTCTTCCTTCCCCTTTCGAGACAAACTCTTACCCTCTCCTTTAACCCTTTTCTCTGGTAACTTCTCGTTTTTAAATCATCCCGTTCTCACTCTCTTCATTTTCCACCCTCTCCTGATTTTCTACCCTTGACTCATACACCTTAATAATCCACGAATGACCTTACTTTAGGGTAAAGGTAGACAGTTCTCTGCAGAAAGTTTTTGTGTGGACCTCCAAGTCCTCTGCTACCTACACTTTTCATGATTTCCCCTCCTCTTTCACGCCCCTGCACCTCTTTTCATCATCTCTTTCACCCTACCTCTAGCATCCTCTTCCTCTCTGAGCTACCTTTTCCTATCTTCCTCCTCTCCTCAAACCATCATCCTCTTTCTTAAATCTTTCTCGTCTTCTCTCTACCAATATCCACTTCAGTGTCCATTGTAAGATTATTTCATTGTAAAGGTGTGATTTCTGTCGTTGTCGTTGTTTTGAGGATCTGCTTAAATGGGTATCCCAAATGAATTGCCATAGGTGCTCGAGTGACCAGGATGACGTGGGTGCGTAATCCCCTTGCTGTACTCACCTTGATGTAGCAGGGGAATTGAGTACCAACTCCTGTGTGTGTGTGTGTGTGTGTGTGTGTGTGTGTGTGTGTGTGTGTGTGTGTGTGTGTGTGTGTGTGTGTGTGTGTGTGTGTGTGTGTGTGTGTGTGTGTGTGTGTGTGTGTGTGTGTGTGTTTGTGTATGTGTGTGTGTGTGTGTGAGGGCAGCCAAGCGGTATAATTGCTGCTGATACTGCCTCAACACACGAGCTTTCATTTGATGGGTTCATTCCCTCAAGGCCGCCAGAAGAGCTTCAGCTGCCTCGACTTCGTAGTTATGGAACGCTTTATTTCTTAACATTTGTCATTTGTACGTCATTTATAAAAAAAACATTGGCTTGATATTTTAATACCATGAAGTAAATACCTCAAGGAGGGATGTTCTAACACTGAGGATAAATTATATATGTATGTATATGTATATATATATATATATATATATATATATATATATATATATATATATATGCATACATATCCATCCAAATTCTAGTTTTTCCGCACTCCTAAAAAAATGTTATACCTCCCTGCCCAATGCACGAAATGAATACCTCTCTCTCTCTCTCTCTCTCTCTCTCTCTCTCTCTCTCTCTCTCTCTCTCTCTCTCTCTCTCTCTCTCTCTCTCTCTCTCTCTCTCTCTCTCTCTCTCTCTCTCTCTCTCCTATTCCTCAAACTATTCCCACCACTTTTCCATCAAGTAATTTCCCTCTTTTGTTTTAGCTGTTAAATTCATTTGTTTCCTAAGCTTTCTCAACTTATTATTCTTACTCCAAGACTTTTTCTTATTCTCGGCAAAATTTATTGACAAAAACCTCACCCACACTAATTTGCTCTCCTTTTACACTTTTTCAACTCCGTTTTAACCTCTTTTTTTTTTTTGCTCTCTCTATATATTCAACCCTCCTTATATTACTTCCGCTTTGTTAAAAACTTTCATATGCTAACTTTTTCTCCATTAGCACTCTCTCTCTACCCCATCATTCCACCAGTTACTCCTGTTCCCTTCTTCACCCACCAAATCCTATTGAATCTCATTACCTCTACTCTCTCTAGCACATCTTTCTCCCAACACACACACACACACACACACACACACACACACACACACACACACACACACACACACACACACACACACACACACACACACACACACACACACACATTACAGCTAGCTTCACAAAATCCAAACGAAGGGTTACAGAGAGTTCATTATTGGGTGAGTAAATCAAGGTGATGAGTGGGGTGAGTTATATCAAGATGGGCAACACTGAGTAAGGATGAATAAATTAAGGGGAAGGAACGAGCTTACAGTCCGGTGCCTATATATGTTAATGAGTGAACCAACACCGCCCAGACAAGCCAGAGCTTGGCTACTGCAGTGCCGTGATGTGTGTATGGTGTGCAGGGTGCGTAGATGGTTGACTTCTGCAGCAGGAAGCTGTGTGTGTGTGTGTGTGTGTGTGTGTGAGAGAGAGAGAGAGAGAGAGAGAGAGAGAGAGAGAGAGAGAGAGAGAGAGAGAGAGAGAGAGATGCTTTCAAATGAGCTGATGTAGGTAACAGCTCTTAGCTTGCCAATAAAGTTATGAATCCTTAACCTGTAAATCGCTTGTCAATAAAGCTAGCGATCCTTAACCTTGTCAAACCCTGTGTAAAAAAAAAAAGAGACAGAGAGAGAGAGAGAGAGAGAGAGAGAGAGAGAGAGAGAGAGAGAGAGAGAGAGAGAGAGAGAGAGAGAGAGAGAGAGAGAGAGAGAGAGAGAGAGAGAGAGAGAGAGAATTTTAATTATCACTTGGTTCTTTATTTACATTGGATATGTGGGCCAAGAGAATACACTGTCTGTGGGCGGGGAGGGGTGTATGTGGGCGGAGAGGAATATATGCGGGCATGGAAGGTGTGTGTGGGCTGGGAGGGCGTATGTGGGCGTGGAGGGCGGGGAGAGCGTGTGTGGGCGGGGAGGGGAAATGTATATCTGACCGTCGTACGAATGCTAAGAATGAGAGAGAGAGGGAGTGCCTTTCATCCTGCTTCCTTAATATGGACCAAGTAACGTATCGGCTTCTATTGACTTCATATGCCACAACTTTCTCCGACTCACTGAATTATCTTTTCAGAGGGCGAGTTGCTCCTGTGGGGTGCTAACTAACTCACGGGATCTTCTCCACAATTTTTTTTTTTTACATTTAAACAAGATTTAATGCAACCTTAGTTGCAGTAATAGCGATCGAGCAACAAAAGTTGCAGCTTTCATTGAACTTTCCCTGTGGTTATTTTACACAACTTCAGTATGTAGTTGAAATGGTATACACAAGAGTTATAGTGTAATAACACCTGCACTGTCTGGCTACCCTTTTATATATGAAAGTAACAAATTACGACCATCTTAAATGTATGGTTATCCTGTTCTAAATGACAGCTACGCTATGGAATCAGAAGTTATCTATGTGTTCCTGTCGTATTCCATCACACACGTGTCACATACATAAAGTAATGAAGTCTATCATCTTAAGCTGGGAGACTTCAGAATGTTCACAAACTCGTGGATGGTGTGGGGTGAATTTTATACACTTGTAGAGGCGGATTGGGCATACCTCTTGCGATGGGTTGGACAAGTTTGTTAAGGTGAGTTGGAGCACAGATTTACAGTCTACAGTGTATATTATCTTACAGTGATATTTTTTCCCTCCTGCTACAAACCTTTAGTGTCTTAAAACGAACATGACTTTCATGAATGAATATGCTATTAGTTTTAAACGATTAAGAGCTGGTTCGAGTGTGATTATGAGCCGAGAAGTGGCTGAAAAAATCAGTTAGCGCCTACAAGACGTTTTAATCAATTAACGCCTACAAGAGGTTTTAATCAAGTATTTTTCCAAGAAATTTATCAAGTACATAATCCAGTACTTAAATATTAGGTTTTGATGCTCTGTTGGATTGTGAACAGGTAAAATTTATGAATTATTATTATAATAAAAAAAGAAGCGCTAAGCCACAATGGCTATACAGAAAATTTATGAAGGAATTCAGGGAAGAAGGAAAGGTAGATTTGAATACTAGAGGTGGGATGTGTAGTGCCAACACTCATGCTGGGGTGGGGATGTTGCATTTTGAAGGTTCATCTAATTTGTTATCCCTGCTCACTTCTGGAAGACGGCTATTGAATGAATGATGGTGAATGTGGACATTAAATGTAGAAAAGTGAAATGAGAAGGGACTCGAGAGTTGAAATTAGACCTTTTCATGCTCTAGCATAGAACCGCACACACACACACACACACACACACACACACGCCCATACTGGAGTACGCAGCACCAGTTTGGAACCCACACCTGGTCACACACGTCAAGAAATTAGAGAAAGTGCAAAGGTTTGCAACAACGCTAGTTCCAGAGCTAAGGGGAATATCCTATGAAGAAAGGTTAAGGGAAATCGGTCTGACGACACTGGAGGACAGGAGGGTCAGGGGAGACATGATAACGACATACAAAATACTGCGTGGAATAGACAAGGTGGACAGAGACAGGATGTTCCAGAGATGGGACACAGAAACAAGGGGTCACAATTGGAAGCTGATTACTCAGATGAGTCAAAGGGATGTTAGGAAGTATTTATTCAGTCAGAGAGTTGTTAGGAAGTGAAATAGTCTGGCAAGCGATGTAGTGGAGGCAGGAACTATACATAGTTTTAAGACGAGGTATGATAAAGCTCATGGAGCAAGGAGAGGGAGGACCCAGTAGCGGTCAGTGAAGAGGCGGGGCCAGGAGCTGAGTCTCGACTCCTGCAACCTCAATTAGGTGAGTACACACTTCACATCCTCTGGTCGGGAAACGGTAGCCGGATATTAGCTGGCTCTCTACGGTAGCCGTCCTCACTGAATGAGTGTAGCATTCTGTAGGGGAGTGTGTAATTACTACAGTGGGGAGACTACATTGTTCACACACCTGCCTGTCTGTTTGTTATGCTATACGGGTAGGTAGAGAAGGATAATAGTGGTGGCAGTGAAGGGATTTAGTGGAGAGAGAAAGAGAGAGAGAGAGAGAGAGAGAGAGAGAGAGAGAGAGAGAGAGAGAGAGAGAGAGAGAGAGAGAGAGAGAGAGAGAGAGAGAGAGAGAGAGAGAGAGAGAGAGAGAGAATCATATTAATCTACATTTAGCTGCTCGTAACCCTCAGTTTACAATGAGAACCTCCTCTGTTCCAGTTTCTTTACACCACCAATATACTTAACCAGACATAACCACACACAACCACCACATCCATACTGAGCCATGCTCAACCACACACAACGACCGCACCCCTGCTGAACCATGCTCAACCACACACAGCCACCACATCCATATTGAACCATACACAACCACACACAGTCACCACATCCATATTGAACCATATACAACCAATACACCCATACTGAACCATGCACAACCACACACAACCACCACACCTATATTGAACCATACACAACCACACACAACCACCACACCCATACTGAACCATACACAACCACCACACCCATACTGAACCATGCACATCCACACACAACCACCACACCCATATTGAACCATACACAGCCACACACAACCACCACATTCATACTGAACTATACACATCCACACACAACCACCACACCCATACTGAACTATGCACAGCCACACACAATCACCACATCCATACTGAACTATACACATCCACACACAACCACCACACCCATACTGAACTATGCACAGCCACACACAATCACCACATCCATACTGAACCATACACATCCACACACAACCACCACACCCATACTGAACTATACACATCCACACACAACCACCACACCCATACTGAACTATGCACAGCCACACACAATCACCACATCCATATTGAACCATACACAACCACCACACCCATACTGAACTATACACATCCACACACAACCACCACACCCATACTGAACCATGCACAACCACACACAACTACCACACCCATATTGAACCATACACAACCACCACACCCATACTGAACCATGCACATCCACACACAACCACCACACCCATACTGAACTATGCACAGCCACACACAATCACCACATCCATACTGAACCATACACAAGTTCATACACAATCACACGCAAACAGACACAACCATGCCCAAACACATACAAGCAGAAACGAACCCATACAACCATACACAAGCACACACTATCATACACAACCACACACAACCATACACCACTACCAGTACACACCATCAGACACTCATAACATGACCACTATTAAAAAGACATAAATAAAAAATCACAAAAATCTCACCTAAGACTGTAAAGACGAGAACCTTAAATTGAGCCGTAAATCGAGCCATGTACCCGTTGACAAAGACAAGGGTTATGACTCAGTAAATCACGGACTGTACGAAAGATATCACCCCATCGATCCTTGAACCGATGCTTAATTCAGCTATCTGGATTGGAAGCCGATCGTTCCTGCTGACAAGGTTTATAAAAGGGTTACCGCTCTTTCCATTCAAAAGTGGGAGCTCAGATGAAGGGATCTAGATGCGAGGAGGAGGTTCTAACATCCCTTTTCCTTTGAGAGTGCCTTATTTCTTACCATTCTCAAGGTGCTGCATTACCCTTTTTAGTGAAGATTTGCGATTCCCTGCACATGATGATGATGATGATGAAGATGATGATGATGATGATAATAATAATAATAATAATAATAATCAGAATAATAATAAGAAGAATGCCAATGACAGTAATAAAATTAATAATAATAATAATCAGAATAATAATAATGATAATAATGATAATAATAATAATAATAACAATAATAATAATAATAATAATAATAATAATAATAATAATAATAATAATAATAATAATAATAATTATAATAGTAATAATATAATAATAATAATATGCCAAGTCACTTAATTTTTTCAGTCTTGAGCGACTTTCAGTTATGACGTGAGTATTTTCTTCATACATACATGTAATTTAAAAACACCAGCAATGTTGTGTTGAAAGAATAGCACAATATCACATTAATATTTAAGCTTGTAAACAGAATGCCAAACCATTGTAAACAGAAACATATTGTAAACAAGCCTTTTGAAAGCATATACATATATATATATATATATATATATATATATATATATATATATATATATATATATATATATATATATATATATATATATATATATATATATATCTGTCTTTTCTTCAAGAGAATAAGTTGGTCTTGTGTGTAGGATTACGAACTACAAAGAACACCTGTGGTGACGGTGATGTCTGCGGACATTTCACGCCACGATTGGCATCTTCCATACCTGCAGTTAACCTGTAGTTTTCCTGTAAACAAATCCAGGAATATATGCTAATGCAGCCAGGTCCCAGAGTAGACCTAGTTGACGGCCTGATCAATCAGGCTACTGGTGCTGGCCGCACAAAGCCTAGCGCAGACACGACAGCCCAGGTGCGGGACTGACTTCAGGAAGGAACTTAACGTGCTCCCTCTAGATTAGGTTACAGTTAGAAATTCCCTTTAAGTATTAAGATATCATGTTGAGATGAAATGATTGGGCCATTTACATATTTACATATAATAAATTATCTCCTAGTGTAGTCACTGGGCACATTAGATACAGAGTATCCCAAGACTCTACAATATCATGCTCCTTCGTTTTAAATAGGGTGGGAAATCCCAACTCTGGCAAGCCAACAGTTGCTTAACCAGATGATAGCAGGACCAGCATTACCAGACACAGTCCTGTTTTCTCAAGAACAATCCAAGATGGATTGACTGTCCATATCGACTCAAGGCTGAGGGACTGATTACCTCAAACTCCTTCTATTTTTCACCTTCTCCTTTGTATGGACTGATGAAGCCACTGTGTGGTGAAACGTTTCCTCATTAAAGATACCCAAGTGTTTCACTTGTGTCTAATTTATCAACAATCCTACGAACGATACTCTGATGCTGGAGCTCACGTCTTCAAAACATCAAAAAAAAATACTTTGCAACTTTTTTTTTATGTATATAGTCTAAGAGCAAATAAAACAGATTTAGTGAAAAATACTGTAATTTCTCCTTGACGCTGTATGTGTAGTCTATTTTGCTTACAAGCACATAACAGATATAACTGTACACACTTGTTTGATATCACGTATTATGTAAGCAATACACACTATGCATTACCCAAAGTGATAAAAGTCCATCAAGATTTCTGTATTGCGTCTCTCATATATATATATATATATATATATATATATATATATATATATATATATATATATATATATATATATATATATATATATATATATATATACGTATATATATATATATATATATATATATATATATATATATATATATATATATATATATATATATATATATATATGTATATATATATAAAGGTTAGTGGACGAGTTTGGGAGTGTGTGTAAAGGCAGAAAGTTGAAAGTCAACAAAGAAAAGAGTAAGGTGATGAGGGTATCAAATGATTTAGATAAAGAAAAATTGGATATCGAATTGGCGAGGAGGAATATGGAAGAAGTGAATGTTTTCAAATATTTGGGAGCTGACGTGTCAGCGGATGAATTTTTGAAGGATGAGGTTAATCATAGAATTGATGAAGGAAAAAATGCGAGTGGTGCGTTGAGGTATATGTGAAGACATTAAACGTTATCTATGGAGGCAAAGAAGGGAATGTTTAAAAGTATAGTAGTACCAACACTCTTATATGGGTGTGAAGCTTGGGTTGTAAATGCTGCAGCGAGGAGACGGTTGGAGGCAGTGGAGATGTCCTGTCTAAGGGCAATGTGTGGTGTAAATATTATGCAGAAAATTCGGAGTGTGGAAATTAGGAGAAGGTGTGGAGCTAATAAAAGTATTAGTCAGAGGACTGAAGAGGGGTTGTTGAGGTGGTTTTTTCATTTAGAGAGAATGGATCAAAATAGAATGACATGGAGAGCGTATGAATCTGTAGGAGAAGGAAGGCGGTGTAGGGGTCGTCCTCGAAAAGGTTGGAGGGAGGGGGTAAAGGAGGTTTTGTGGGCGTGTGGCTTGGACTTCCAGCAAGCGTGCGTGAGCGTGTTAGACAGGAGCGAATGGAGACGAATGGTATTCGGGACCTGACGAGTTGTTGAAGTGTGAGCAGGGTAATATTTAGTGAAGGGATCCAGGGAAACCTGTTATTTTCATATAGCCGGACTTGAGTCCTGGAAATGGGAAGTACAATGCCTGCACTATAAAGGAGGGGTTCGGGATATTAGCAGTTTGCAGGGATATGTTATGCATCTTTATACGTATATGCTTCTAAACTGTTCTATTCTGAGCACCTCTACAAAAACAGTGATTATACGTGAGGTGAAAGTGTTGAATGATGATGAAAGTATTTTCTTTTGGGGGATTTTCTTTCTTTTTTGGGTCACCCTGCCTCGGTGGGAGACGGCCGACTTGTTGAAAAATAATATATATATATATATATATATATATATATATATATATATATTATATATATATATATATATATATATATATATATATATATATATATATATATATATACGTATATGTCGTGCCGAATAGATAAAATTGGAAACTATATTAATATATAGTTCTAATATACCTAAAGGCAAATACATTACGTCTACGTAATTAATTTTCTTAATCTTTCACAGTTTTGAGCACAGTAACACACTAGGTACATTAAATAATTATACCTAATATACGTAAAGGAAAACACATTACATGTTTGATATAATGAAAATAATGCGGATTTAGAGAGCAGAACATTCATGAGGATTATACGATGGAGCTTACTGAGAAATTCTTCACCAGTGCAATAACCTGTGTGTTTAGAAATACTATTCACCACAACACACCATAATGACTCTCCTCATTATCACCACCACGACAATAACTACCACTACCAGTATCACCACCTTCATGACTGTTATTACCATTGCTACAATCCCCACCTTCGCTAAAACAACAACCACCACTCCCCATCACCACCACCACCACCACCAACGAAGCAATAAAGCAACAAAACATCACCACCACCACCACCACCACCACCACCACCACCACCACCACCGCAGCCACCGCCACCAACAACAACAACAACAACAGCAACAAAAATAAGTACAAACCTATCTGCCCAACACAGAGTGATTGATTGAACCATTAATTAATTTGCATACCATTCTTGAGTGTGTGTTTCCATGCAGTCCCTCTCCAGACACGGCAAACACTCGGCACTGTGTATTTGCTGCGGCTGAAGACAAAATCGATTACAAACTCCAGATTTCATTCCAAAACTGAAGTTTGAAGAAAGATGAATATTGGGACTTGAATTCATGGCTTTCGTTCGATTATATGAATTTACTGGAATATGCTTTATCTGCCTACCTGTCTTTCTCTTTCTCTGCCTCTCTGTCAGTTTATCTCTGTCTGATTCGCAAGATTTGTCAGTTAACAAACTGATGTGTGGTCACAGTGGGGCTCATGCTAACTTTCCTTGGGTATAGAAATATACTTTGTAGGATAAATCTTGTTTTGTCGGCATAGTACAGTTGGTAAAGCACTGACCTGCTAGTTCTAGGACCGGATGGTCAGGATTCAAACCTCATCCATTCAGTGAGAGAGCTGGTAGCAAAGCGAGAGAAAAAAGAGTTATATGAAACATCTTCAGCGTTTGTATAATAAAATAGTTAGACCAACTAGAAAAGGACTTACCCACGAACTGAAGATAAATCTTCAGCTGACGTGTCAGTCCGAAACGTCGTCTATTGCTAATTTGTTTGTAGTGCACGAGGAAGAGAAACGTCGAAGGCAGACTAAAATTACAATGAGAGCAGAGGATGAGGAATATGAAGTCACAATGCCGTTGCTGGAACATAACACATATAACCCCTCACTTAGGGGACAGAAACTTAATATTGACTACACCTCGCCCACACAGTAGCCTTATCAGGTCACAAACAGATCTATCTGTGACATTTGCTAGTTTCACTTCATATCTAACTAGGGATACATCAGATTATCTCTTTCTGCTTGGTATTTAGGTATGCCAGCAATAGCACAGGCTCTAGTACCGACCTACCTAGAACCCCGCTTCTTATACTTGCCCATTCCGCTACCTCATCGCGTATAGTGATTCTGTTTCCTCCCTGTTAGGTGTATCTTGATACACTGCAGCACTTTCCCGGTTATTCCTCCCTGCTTTTGTAGCTTTTAAGCTACTCTCTTGTGTAGGACTGTGTCCGATGCCTTCTCACAGCTCAAGAATATGAAGTATATCCAACCCTCTATCCCTCCTCCTCTCTCTCTCTCTCTCACACACACACATACAGGTTAGTAAGATACGATTTACCACCTCAAAAGCCGTGCTTGCTGTTGTTTACGAAACTGGTCCTCTCCCGGTGCTCTACCACTCCTCTGATTACCTTCGCCGTTACCTTACATACTGTGCATTTCAATAACACAGTCCTAGAGTTCAATGCAACTGTCTGTCTCTTTTCTTAAATACTGAAACAACATTTGGTGTCTATCACACTTCTGCCAGTTGCACTGTATCAAAAGACTTATAGATTCTAGCAGACGGAGGATCGAGACTCCACCACGTCTTGATCTGAACCACCCACGTGGGTTTAGCGCTTAAAATTAATTAAACTAAAGAAATGCCTAAGGGCGCATGTTTCAGCTTTTAGAACCCACGGAGAGATATTGCCAGGCCCACTTCCTACGGGGTATCTTGCTCAATCATTTAGTTTCTTCACCTCTTCTTCTGCAGTGTGTACTGTTCCTAGTATTCACTGGTGTGCGTTTTTTTCCTTTGACTTTCCGGTAGTGTTTCAATCTCCTCCGAGAATGCCTCCTTGAATCTCTCGTTCAGCTGATTGCAGATATCCTGGTCAGTTGTATCGAGTCTTCTTCCTCCTTGCCTTTTAGCCTGATCTATTACGATTGTCTACCTTATGATGGGAATATATAGCAACTTCGGTTCAGCTCTAGCTTACAGTGTGTGTGTGTGTGTGTGTGTGTGTGTGTGTGTGTGTGTGTGTGTGTGTTTTACTGCTACTGCTCCTACTATTCCTGCTACTACACTGCAAATAATTATAGTAATAATAGCAATAATTATAATAATAATAATAATAATATTAATATAAATTATTATTATTATTATTATTATTATTATTATTATTATTATTATTATTATTATTATTATTATTATTATTATTATTATTATTAACATTATTATTATATAAATTATTATCATTGTTATTATTATTATTATTATTAAAAATTATTATTGTTATTATTATTTAATGATAATAATAATAATAATAATAATAATAATAATCACCGAAAAAAAAGAAAAAATTAGTCTCGACCTTGTCTTACCTTCTTCAACACCCTCCATTTCTTTTAATTAGCAAGAACCGTAGACGGACAGGATGGCGATGATGTCCAGGGCTTTTATTTACTTGGTTGGTTAATACGACTGGCGAGGTGCACATCATCCGTAAATTCACCCAGGAGAGGGCGATAGCGGGTCCATAATATATCCGTGAGGTGTATGGACTTATGTAAATTGGTAGTCCATGTAGGCGGGGCTTGAAGAGTCTCTATCGACGAGCACAACCTGAAGGAGAAGAGGAAGGAGGAGGAGGAGGAAGGAAGAGGAGGAGGAGGAGGAGGAGGAGGAGGAGGAGGAGGAAAGGATGGCGTGGAGAGGGATTAAGGAGGATGGTGAGAAGTAGGAGAAGGAGAATTCAGAGAAGGGAATAGGAAAGGGCTAGTAGGTGATAAATGAGAACCGGGAGTCGGTGAGCACAAGGACCGGTTCAATACTTCTGCTTCGTTGCTGAAAATGTATAGCAATGTTTGCTGTGTGTGTGTGTGTTTGTGTGTGTGTGTTTGTGTGTGTGTGTGTGTGTGTGTGTGTCATTAGGTAAATATATACATATATACAGTGAGAGGAGAGAGAGAGAGAGAGAGAGAGAGAGAGAGAGAGAGAGAGAGAGAGAGAGAGAGAGAGAGAGAGAGAGAGAGAGAGAGAGAAAGAGAGAGAGAGAGAGAAAGAAAGAGAGTAGTATGCATAGAGACTGAGACAGCTGGTCTCAGAATAAGCTTACCTGAGGCAGCCTTTCACTGGCTTCCTGTAACCAGTGCTATTTCATGGGGAGATCACTGGAAATTTGTTGGGTCTCTCACAGCACTGCGTCAGCGTTACTACTTATTCTAAAACGGTACTGATAAAAATACCCAAAAATTTACCACACCAAAAAAAAAAAAAAAAAAAAGAAACCTCAACTGAAATAAATAATGCAGTTTCTTCATCCACTGGATGTACCCAACCTTACATGCCATTCTGGAACAGATTTATATGCGTATATATACGCTGGTGTGGGTAAACAGCCCACGAGCATTTGTATATTTCATAGCTATGTTTCTCAGGCGACTGTTTTGTTGAGAGTACTGAATCATCTTGTAATCTAGTGTTTAGGGAAATCCTAGTGAAAGTGCTTTTCTTCAATAATATTACAGATCTTTTGTAACGTGTGTAAGGGGTGATGTTCTCGTTTAACAGTAGAACGACCAGGAGAGCATCAAACAGTCTTGGTATCAGAACGCTGCACATCTCAAAGATTAAGAACTCTTGGGAACTCAGTTCAATAGGCAATGCAGCTGACAGATTAAAGCAACTTTGCGTTATAAACTCATCCAAGAGTTCGTCATGAGAGCGTAGTCACCAGCTACTGTCTTCTGCCTCCTCGTAAGTTGTACCCTAGCCTTGGCATTTGCATATTAATTCAGCCATATAAGTTGGGTGCAGGAGTGCATGGGATTTGTGTGTGTGTGTGTGTGTGTGTGTGTGTACATGTTTAGGTGAGATTGTATATATGCGAGTGTGAAAATTGTTAACTGGATAATTTTGGTTCTAAAAGTCTCTTTACAGACATTATATATATATATATATATATATATATATATATATATATATATATATATATATATATATATATATATATATATAAACACTGATCTCTGGCTGAAGGAGACTCGAACCTACGAACCTTAGGACAAGGTACGCAGTGCTTTACCAATCTACCCACACTGGACCAATACCTTGGCGTGTAGCATGAGCTACACGTTTGATCCAAGGCAGCCAGCTTTCAGGGAGAAGGCTTACAGCTTTTCATCTCATCCCCTGCATGCATCAGCCTTACTAGAGATTTGAACAATGCAAGGAATTCGCGAGAGCATGCGAAATATACACAAACACGCATGCTCTCGCGAATTCCTTGCATTGTTCAAATCTCTAGTAAGGCTGATGCATGCAGGGGATGAGATGAAAAGCTGTAAGCCTTCTCCCTGAAAGCTAGCTGCCTTGGATCAAACGTGTAGCTCATGCTACACGCCAAGGTATTGGTCCAGTGTGGGTAGATTGGTAAAGCACTGCGTACCTTGTCCTAAGGTTCGTAAGTTCGAGTCTCCTTCAGCCAGAGATCAGTGTTTGTGTATATTTCGCATGCTCTCGCGAATTCCTTGCATTGTTCAAATCTCTAGTAAGGCTGATGCATGCAGGGGATGAGATGAAAAGCTGTAAGCCTTCTCCCTGAAAGCTGGCTGCCTTGGATCAAACGTGTAGCTCATGCTACACGCCAAGGTATTGGTCCAGTGTGGGTAGATTGGTAAAGCACTGCGTACCTTGTCCTAAGGTTCGTAGGTTCGAGTCTCCTTCAGCCAGAGATCAGTGTTTGTGTATATTTCGCATGCTCTTGCGATTTCCTTTCATATATATATATATATATATATATATATATATATATATATATATATATATATATATATATATATATATATATATATATATATATGTTAAGGCATCTTAATAAGCTCAATCAAATTCCAGAAATTCTGAGCACTTGTGCTATAATTTTTCTCACAAGAGAACCGCACATTTATAAAAATAATGTACAGAGATATACTCCTGTTCAAAAATTTAGGGCCTAATTCTTATTCTTTTTTTTTTTTTATCCTTATGTGCCACCGTTCACAGAAATGAATAAACAGTGCGCAGTAAAAAAAGGGAAGTCTTAGAATTGCTTGTAAGAGAAAATACTAGAATAGAGTTGAAACACTAAGATACTGCTGAGGAAAATAATGTTAATGTTTCTGTATGTATACTGGAGGTTGTCCAGGTTTATGTCATGTGTGTGATGGGGAGCAACTCTTCATGCGTCTGGGATGCTTAAGAGGTGGGATAAGCCGGGCAAAATCTAGAATGCTACCAGAATTTAACGTGACCTAAGATTCTTCTCCTCTTGTTCTGATGCGAGAAAGAATGTAGATTAGCAATGTAGATTAGCATTCCTTTTTAATCCAAGGTACGGTTCAGTTAAGCTTATGTTAGAGCGCTACACGGCTAGTTTACGTCTCAGAGCTACAGAATTAGTCTATATTTCGGGGCTGCAGAACTAAGTTACATTACTGAGCTATATAAGCTCCAAAAAGAAAGGCAATACACATTGGCTTTTATCCACTAAAAGTCAATATGTCTCAGATGTGCAAAAATAAATTGGCCATCGCCGTTATGTGGACGAACTAAATCCGTAGTTGTTACACAGCCCCAGGTGCAATGGAGGGTAATTAGTCTTGATCTGACGAAGGGGATGGTAAAACTAAATTACTGGATCGAGAGCACTTAAACAAGATCCAGGCACGAAGAGCATCGTAACTTCAAGCCATGGTGCGCCTCGTCTAGCGAGCGGTCAAAACAACTAGCAGCATCGTTCAGGCCTCGTTATGAATTATTAATATCGGCTTTTGTCGATTATCAGACTGAAGAAAAGATGATGGATAACTGGACCTCCAAGGCACCTCTGACAGTATACTCTCTAGATGCATAATTAATGTGGGTGTCGGTTGCCGCTTGTGTTGTTTACGGTAGCTAGACTTATTTGCATAATACGACGTGTTAGGGAAGGTGAGATGGTGGAGTGGGGGGGCTGATGATGTTTATGTGGGGGTGGTAGACGAGCCGTGGTTTATGAAGGGAGGGGAATGGAGAGGGGTAGTAGTAGTAGTATTCGGAGGTTGCCAGGGATGGTGGGGTTGGAGATGAGACACTCAGATCGTCTTACGTCAGTTAGTCCCAGCACACCCTCCATTGGCACCGTGTTTGCCTTCCATATTGTCCATTATGATTCCCACTCAAGATGAGGCGCTAGAATGACAAGCAGGAGCGTTCGAGCGTTAAACAGGGGCTGTTCAAACGTTAAGGATAGTTCGAACGTCAAGCAGGGGAGCTCAAACGATAAGGGCAGTTCGAACGTCAATCAAGGCCTTTCAAACGTCAAGCACGGGCATTACACGATCAAGCAAGGAAGCTTTAAGTAGAGGCGTTTGAACGTCAAGGAGAAGAGTTCGAACGCTAAATATGGTCATTCGAACATGCTGATTGATATATGTCGCTTGAGTTCTAAAGGAAACACCGAAAGAGAAAATATCAAGAAGTACCGTTGTTGTTATTTAGCTTTACTCACCTGGTTAAGGTAAGTTCTGACCAAGCCTGTTAACTAGTATCAACTACTCACGAAATCGTGGTAACACTATTGCAAGAATAATTACAGAACTGGCCTTAGAGTTTTGGGACTTGCTTGCCGTGGGTTCGATCCCTAGCCGTCATGAGATTTATTTTCTACCAACTCGATTTTTTTTCCCGTTTTCTGGCCTATTGGGCCCCGGCCCTATCATACCTATTGTAGATAGTACATTGTGAATATCAGTGGTGTAGTTTTGTGAAATTTCTTCCACTCACTTCTCTGAGACTGGTTCACCTACATTTTTAGCTGTCATATATATTCCCCTGGCTCTCTCAAAGAGACTGTCTTTATCCCCTCTATCTTGTCCTTTGAGTATTTTATATGCCATTATCTTTTCCCTTTGGCCCTTCTCTCTTCTCGGGCTGAAGTCTGAGTTCTTTAAGTCTCTCTTCAAAGTAAAGCATCACTTGTGGTATTAGTCTCTTGGAAGACCTTTGTATGTTCTCGAATTTCTTTACTTATTTGAGAGCAGAATGTCGGTTTAACTATTAGCTTACGTAGAGACTAAGAAATAGAACTTGCGCAGAACAACCCTTACTGATTTAGCGTTTACTATAAATAAAAATTATAATAACAATATACTTCGTGTCGCGCGGGCTTCCTTAAAAGCAGTTCTTGGGTTAAATACTTTTGCGTATGCCACTGAACATACTCCTGGAGCTTTCTTATTGTATAGTTCCTGTCATCACCTTGATCAGCAAGAATTTTTTTTAGCATCAGTGTTTAGAGACAGCTTTTGATTTACGATTTGCTGCCTTTATCTGGGTCTATTATAATTCGTTTTGAAGCAGTGAATTGTTTCTGTTTCTGTAATGTAGCTCTCTAGTCTGTTCCAGCTCTCCACTGCTACAAGAATCCTTACGTCAATTAGGATTCATGCTTGTGTTTCATCTCTCCTTCGTTCTGGTTCTGTTGCAAATGGACAGTCAGCACTGACCCTGTCTGTTCTTCTGAGCTCATCTGAGCATCTTGAATGTTTTTATCATGTCTCCTCGTTTCCCTCTGTTCTTCTAGTAATACAGTGTCTTTGTAGCTTCGGTTTCCAAGTTCGGGAGCCAGTCTTGTCTCGAATCTTTGTGTCTTCTTCCTTGTGTGTCTCACTTAGCCACCTCAACTTATGGAATAACAGAAACCCCAGCACAACGTCTGCCCAAATCCCAATATCTCTCACCCCCTCCCCAAGCGAGACGAAGCGACCTTGCCCCCATCCCCCATCTTCACCCCTTCCCCCTTCCAACTCCCTCACATATTTCCTCCGTCAGAGGAATGGTCGCCACTTTGTTAGAAAAGATTCCAGTAATTACATTTTCTTGCTGGAGTGAGATGTGTTGTGGTGACGCTTGGGGACGAGGCCATGAAATTGAGGATTTGTTATACGCTGAGAGGGAGGTAGGGGAGGACGGAAAGGGGCGAAAAGAGGGGAGGAGGGGGTAAACGAAGGGGCTGGAGAGATACGGTGCTCTGAAGTGCCAGAAATATTGGAGAGCGAGCATGTTAGCGTCGTTTGAATCACGGATGTTAGTTAAAGTTTTACACATTTTACATTATGTGTGTTATATTATGTGTACTATAATATAAGCTATAACATTTGTGTTGTATATTGTGTACTATATGAAGTTGTTTTATGTATGCTATATCCTTATTAATTTTAATGCTATTCTTGAGCGGTATAGGATGACAAGGAGGAAATATAATTCTGGGGATGAGGGAGGAGAGCTAGGGGGTCGTCCCAGGAAGGGTTGGAGGTATGGGGTAAATGAGGTTTTGAGTGCTAGGGGCTTGAACATCCAACAGGCTTGTGCAAGTGCATGCGAGTGAGGGGAGGTAAGTGGATTTTATGATATGACGTGCTGTTGGAGTGTGAGCAAGTTATCTTTTATGAAGTAATTCAGGAAAATCGGTTAGCCAAACATGAGTCCTGGAGGTGGGAAGTACAGTGTTTGCATTCTGAAGGAGGGGCTGGGAAACTGTAGTTCGGAAGGTCATTTATACGATGATGATAGCGCGCTTCTGGCAAAATAGCAATTGAATGAATGACGGTGAATGCGTTTCCTCTTTTAAAGTCACTCTGTAGTAGACACCTGATGCTTTTAATACGTATATATACTGTGTGGTAGGGTGGTAGACAACAACCGCCCAGGGACGTACTACCATTCTACCAAGTGAGTGTAAAACGGAAACCTGTGATTGTTTAACATTATGGTAGGATTGATGGTGTCTTTTAAATATATATATATATATATATATATATATATATATATATATATATATATATATATATATATATATATATATATATATATATATATATATATATATATATATATATATATTTATGTCCCTCCTACATGACCTTACACAGGTAATGACACGGGGACAGGAAATGGGTCTCGTCCTGAATCCATCCAAATGTGAAATCATCTCAGTCAGTCAACAAGTGATAAATGCAGTGAGATCAAAACTACCAGGAACAGCAGTCATTGCCCCCACAAATAGTGTCTTGCTAGGAGCACCTCTGGGAAGCGATGCCATTGACACAATTCTCAGGAAGAAATTGGAAGAGTTAAGGAGAATGGAACAACGAATAGGCAATCTGGACACCCACGATGCCTTGTACCTTCTCACAAAGTGCTTGAGTCTGCCCAGGTTGACATATTTCCTAAGATATGCACCTTCATATGATAACCCTATACTGCACGAATATGACAGTATTCTGAGGCAGATTTTTACGAAAGTACTTAACCTTACTCTAGAAGACGGGCAGTGGAACCATGCTACACTTCCAGCCAGACTAGGAGGCATTGGTGTCCGCAAGTCATCACAGATTGCGTTACCTGCTTTTCTGTCCTCGTGTATTGCATCCAGAGACCTTGTAGCAGCGATTCTCCCTGAACATCTTAGGGACAAGATTGGAGTCCAGGACCAAAAATTCATTGACGGAGCAATGATCTGGGATAATCTAACGGGCTCTGAAACCAGACCTGCTCCCCCCAACAACTACAAACAATCGCACTGGGATGGTCCAATAGTGGAAAATATAGCCTCAACAATGCTTCAGAGTGTGTCAGGGAAGGATAGAGCCCGCCTGCTGGCAGTGAGAGCCCCTCATGCTGGGGACTTTCTGTTGGCTGTTCCCAACTCCAGCCTTGGCACACGCCTCGACCCACAGACCATCCGCATCGGTGTTGCCCTTCGACTTGCCGCCCCTATTCTCGCCGAACACAGGTGTAATTGTGGCAGTGAAGCAGCAGACCGATTCGGGTACCATGGTCTTGTGTGCCGTAAATCCGAGGGAAAGATTGCAAGACATGAGGAGGTTAATAACATTATCAAGAGGAGCCTCACAACAGCTGGATGCCCAGCAGTAAGGGAGCCACCCCAACTATGCAGATCTGATGGCAGCCAGAAGCGTCCAGATGGTATCACCCTTCAAGCCTGGACAGATGGGAAGCAGGTGGTGTGGGACTATACATGTGCATCTACCTTGGCTGATACCTATCTCCAATACACCAGGGAGGAAGGAGGGGCAGCTGCCAGCTTTAGGGAGTCCCAAAAGTCTAGAAAATATGGAGAACTTGCCCATCATTATATGTTTGTTCCCATAGGCTCAGAGACCCTTGGCTCATGGGGAAAGAGTGCATCTAAATTCCTTAAGGAGCTGGGAAAAAGACTCATCAGGGTAACTAGGGATCCCAGGGCAGCTAGTTTTCTGTTCCAGCGGCTCAGTGCGGCTGTTCAAAGGGGTAATGCCTGCTGTATTTTGGGAACACGCCCCAGCTCTGAGGAGCTGGATGAGATTTTCACACGTAACAACATGTACCTTATATGCCACCTTTATATCAACAATGTATCTCTTAAATCGTCTGTACTATATTATGTAATAAAATATTCCTATTGGTAAAATATATATATATATATATATATATATATATATATATATATATATATATATATATATATATATATATATATATATATATATAAATATATATATATATATATACATATATATATATAAATATATATGTATATATATATATATATATATATATATATATATATATATATATATATATATATATATATATATATATAAATTTATGTATATATATATATATAAATATATATATATATATATATATATATATATATATATATATATATATATATATATATATATATATATATATATATATATATATATATATATATATATATATATATATATATAAATATTTATATATATATATATATTTATACATATATAAATATATATATACATATATATATATATATATATATATATATATATATATATATATATATATATATATATATATATATATATATATATGCAACAAGAATACAGTAAACGGTTGATTTCAGAATATGCAAAACAACCACGGTGAATGAATAGAGAAATTCCAAGCGCTTTCGTGACTACTCACATTATCAAGGAACAATAAAAGTAATGCATCAAACCGAGGCATATAAAGGGTCTAGACCACAGCTCACTATCACATCCCACAACAAAGCAACACCTGACGCGCGACTCTGCTGCAGTGTTCCCTTTCTTATGAGTCGCACGTCAGGTGTTGCTTTGTTCTGGGATGTGATTTTATATATATATATATATATATATATATATATATATATATATATATATATATATATATATATATATATATATATATATTTATTTATATTTATATATATATATATATAAATATATATATGAATATATATATATATATATATATATATATATATATATATATATATATATATATATATGTATATATATATATATCCAAGGCAAAGATTGCAAGACATGACGAGGTTAATAACATTATCAAGAGGAGCCTCACAACAGCCGGATGCCCAGCAGTAAGGCAGCCACCCCAACTATGCAGATCTGATGGCAGCCAGAAGCGTCCAGATGGTATCACACTTAAAGCCTGGACAGACGGTAAGCAGGTGGTGTGGGACTACACATGTGCATCTACCTTGGCTGATACCTATCTCCAATACACCAGGGAGGAAGGAGGAGCAGCTGCCTGCTTCAGGGAGTCCCAGAAGTCTAGAAAATATGGAGAACTTGCCCATCATTATATGTTTGTTCCCATAGGCTCAGAGACCCTTGGCTCATGGGGAAAGAATGCATCTAAATTCCTTAAGGAGCTGGGAAAAAGACTCATCAGGGTAACTAGGGATCCCAGGGCAGCTAGTTTTCTGTACCAGCGGCTGTTCAAAGGGTAATGCCTGCTGTATTTTGGGCACACGCCCCAGCTCTGAAGACCTGGATGAGATTTTCGCCTTATAATCGGTGATACACACGTAACAACATGTACCGTATATGCCACCTTTACATCAACAATGTATCTCTTAAATCTTCTGTACCATATTATGTAATAAAATATTCCTATTGGTAAAAAAAGAATGAAAAGATGGGGTTACCTGGAGGTTATTCCGGGGATCAACGCCCCCGCGGCCCGGTCCACGACCAGGCCTCCCGATGGATCAGGGCCTGATCAACTAGGCTGTTACTGCTGGCCGCACGCAGTCCGACGTACGAGCCACAGCCCGGCTGATCCGGCACTGACTTTAGGTATCTGTCCAGCTCTCTCTTGAAGGCAGCCAGGGGTTTATTGGCAATTCCCCTAATGCTTGATGGGAGGCTGTTGAACAGTTTTGGGCCCCGGACACTTATGGTGTTTTCTCTTAGTGTACCAATGGCGCCCCTACTTTTTATTGGCGGCATTTTGCATCGCCTGCCCAGTCTTTTACTTTCGTAGGGAGTGATTTCTGTGTGCAGATTTGGGACCATTCCTTCCAAGATTTTCCAAGTGTAGATTATGATATATCTCTCCCTCCTGCGTTCCAACGAGTACAAGTCAAGTGCTTTCAAGCGTTCCCAGTAGTTAAGGTGCTTGACAGAACTTATGCGTGCAGTAAAGGATCTCTGTACACTCTCTAGATCTGCGATTTCACCTGCTTTGTATGGAGATGTTAATGTACAGCAGTATTCCAGCCTAGAGAGAACAAGTGATTTGAAAAGGATCATCATGGGCTTGGCATCTCTCGTTTTGAAAGTTCTCATTATCCATCCTATCATTTTCTTTGCACGTGCGATCGTGGCACTGTTGTGATCCTTGAAAGTGAGATCCTCAGACATTACTACTCCCAGGTCCCTTACATAATTTTTCCGCTCTATTGTATGGCCGGAGTCAGTAGTATACTCTGTTCTAGTTATTATCTCCTCCAGTTTCCATAACGGAGTAGTTGGAATTTGTCCTCATTGAACATCATATTGTTTACCGTTGCCCACTGGAAAACTTTGTTTATATCTTCTTGGAGGTTAACCGCGTCCTCAGCAGATGACAGCCTCATGCAGATCCTAGTATCATCCGCAAAGGATGATACGGTGCTGTGGTGTATATCTCTGTTTATGTCTGATATGAGGATAAGGAATAAGATGGGGGCGAGTACTGTGCCTTGTGGAACAGAGCTCTTCACTATGGCAGCCTCCGATTTAACTCTGTTGACCACTACTCTTTGTGTTCGATTTGTTAGGAAGTTGAAGATCCATCTCCCCACTTTCCCAGTTATTCCTTTAGCACGTATTTTATGGGCTATTACACCATGATCGCATTTGTCAAATGCTTTTGCAAAGTCTGTGTATATTACATCTGCATTCTGATTTTCTTCCAGTGCATCCAAGGCCATGTCATAGTGATCCAGTAGTTGTGAGAGGCAGGAGCGACCTGCCCTGAACCCATGTTGCCCTGGATTGTGCAGATTTTGGGAATCCAGGTGATTTGCAATCCTGCTTCTTAGCACTCTTTCAAAGATTTTTATGATGTGGGACGTCAGAGCTATTGGTCTATAGTTCTTAGCTAATGCTTTGCTGCCACCTTTATGGAGCGGGGCTATATCCGTTGTTTTAAGTGACTGTGGAATCTCACCCATGTCCAAGCTCCTCCTCCATAGTGTACTTAGGGCACGCGAGAGGGGTTTCTTGCAGTTCTTAATGAAAACAGAGTTCCACGAGTCTGGGCCCGGGGCTGAGTGCATAGGCATGTTGTCAATGGCTTTTTCGAAATCTATCGGAGTTAGGGTAATGTCGGAAATCTGGCATACATTTATGGAGTTTTGAGGCTCATTCATGAAGAAATCAGGGGAAGTGGAATATTCAAACGGCTTCAGGAAGAAATCTAAATATTCTTCCTTGAAGTCTTTTTATCCACTTCTCCGAGGCTATGGGTCCCACAATTTACACCAGAGGTGGACCCCATCTTATATATATATATATATATATATATATATATATATATATATATATATATATATATATATATATGCAATAAGATCACAGTAAACAGGTGATTTCAGAATATGCAAAACAACCACTCTGAAAGAATAGAGAAATTCCAAGCGCTTTTGTGACTACTCACATTCTCATGTGAGTAGTCACGCAAGCGCTTGGAATTTCTCTATTCTTTCAGAGTGGTTGTTTTGCATATATATATATATATATATATATATATATATATATATATATATATATATATATATATATATATATATATATATATATATATATATATATATATATATATATATATATATATATATATATATATATGTCGTGCCGAATAGGCAGAACTTGCGATTTTGGCTTAATTAGCAACGCTCATCTTGCCATATAGGACAAGCGAAAGTTTGTGTATGCAATAATTTCGCAGAAATCGTTCTGAACCTAACGCAAAATATATATTTCATTGTGGTTGTTTAGTATTAAATTACTGTAAATGTATTTAAAATATATTTAGTTGGGTTAGGCTAAAATAAATTGCACTTGTTATAATAAGGTTAGGTAAGTTTTCTAAGATTCTTTTGGTGCAAAATTAAAATTTTTTACATTAACATTAATGAAAAAATATATCTTTAAACGTATAAGAGAAAATTTTAGAAAGGACTTAATTTTAAATGAGTTCTTGCTAATTGACCAGTTTTACATATTCGGCACGTCATATCTATCTATATATATATATATATATATATATATATATATATATATATATATATATATATATATATATATATATATATATATGTATGTATATATATATATATATATATAATATATATATATATATATACATACATATATATATATATATTATTTATATATATACACATATATATATATTATTTATGTATATATATATATATATATATATATATATATATATATATATATATATATATATATATATATATATATATATATATATATATATATATATATTATATATATATATATATATATATATATATATATATATATATATATATATATATACATATATATATATATATATATATATATATATATATATATATATACATATACATATATATTTATTATTTTTTTTATTATCACACTGGCCGATTCCCACCAAGGCAGGGTGGCCCGAAAAAGAAAAACTTTCACCATCATTCACTCCATCACTGTCTTGCCAGAAGGGTGCTTTACACTACAGTTTTTAAACTGCAACATTAACACCCCTCCTTCAGAGTGCAGGCACTGTACTTCCCATCTCCAGGACTCAAGTCCGACATGCCGGTTTCCCTGAACCCCTTCATAAATGTTACTTTGCTCACACTCCAACAGCACGTCAAGTATTAAAAACCATTTGTCTCCATTCACTCCTATCAAACACGCTCACGCATGCCTGCTGGAAGTCCAAGCCCCTCGCACACAAAACCTCCTTTACCTCCTCCCTCCAACCTTTCCTAGGCCGACCCCTACCCCGCCTTCCTTCCACTACAGACTGATACACTGTTGAAGTCATTCTGTTTTGCTCCATTCTCTCTACATGTCCGAACCACCTCAACAACCCTTCCTCAACCCTCTGGACAACAGTTTTGGTAATCCCGCACCTCCTCCTAACTTCCAAACTTCGAATTCTCTGCTTTATATTCACACCACACATTGCCCTCAGACATGACATCTCCACTGCCTCCAGCCTTCTCCTCGCTGCAACATTCATCGCCCATATAAGAGCGTTGGTAAAACTATACTCTCATACATTCCCCTCTTTGCTTCCAAGGACAAAGTTCTTTGTCTCCACAGACTCCTAAGTGCACCACTCACCCTTTTCCCCTCATCAATTCTATGATTCACCTCATCTTTCATAGACCCATCCGCTGACACGTCCACTCCCAAATATCTGAATACATTCACCTCCTCCATACCCTCTCCCTCCAATCTGATATCCAATCTTTCATCACCTAATCTTTTTGTTATCCTCATAACCTTACTCTTTCCTGTATTCACTTTTAACTTTCTCCTTTTGCATACCCTACCAAATTCATCCACCAATCTCTGCAACTTCTCTTCAGAATCTCCCAAGAGCACAGTGTCATCAGCAAAGAGCAACTGTGACAACTCCCACTTTATGTGTGATTCTTTATCTTTTAACTCCACGCCTCTTGCCAAGACCCTCGCATTTACTTCTCTTACAACCCCATCTATAAATATATTAAACAACCACGGTGACATCACACATCCTTGTCTAAGGCCTACTTTTACTGGGAAATAATTTCCCTCTTTCCTACATACTCTAACTTGAGCCTCACTATCCTCGTAAAAACTCTTCACTGCTTTCAGTAACCTACCTCCTACACCATACACCTGCAACATCTGCCACATTGCCCCCCTATCCACCCTGTCATACGCCTTTTCCAAATACATAAATGCCACAAAGACCTCTTTAGCCTTGTCTAAATACTGTTCACTTATGTGTTTCACTGTAAGCACCTGGTCCACACACCCCCTACCTTTCCTGAAGCCTCCTTGTTCATCTGCTATCCTATTCTCCGTCTTACTCTTAATTCTTTCAATAATAACTCTACCATACACTTTTCCAGGTACACTCAACAAACTTATCCCCCTATAATTTTTGCACTCTCTTTTGTCCACTTTGCCTTTATACAAAGGAACTATGCATGCTCTCTGCCAATCCCTAGGTACCTTACCCTCTTCCATACATTTATTAAATAATTGCACCAACCACTCCAAAACTATATCCCCACCTGCTTTTAACATTTCTATCTTTATCCCATCAATCCCGGCTGCCTTACCCCCTTTCACTTTACCTACTGCCTCACGAACTTCCCCCACACTCACAACTGGCTCTTCCTCACTCCTACAAGATGTTATTCCTCCTTGCCCTATTCACGAAATCACAGCTTCCCTATCTTCATCAACATTTAACAATTCCTCAAAATATTCCCTCCATCTTCCCAATACCTCTAACTCTCCATTTAATAACTCTCCTCTCCTATTTTTAACTGACAAATTCATTTGTTCTCTAGGCTTCCTTAACTTGTTAATCTCACTCCAAAACTTTTTCTTATTTTCAACAAAATTTGTTGATAACATCTCACCCACTCTCTCATTTGCTCTCTTTTTACATTGCTTCACCACTCTCTTAACCTCTCTCTTTTTCTCCATATACTCTTCCCTCCTTGCATCACTTCTACTTTGTAAAAACTTCTCATATGCTAACTTTTTCTCCCTTACTACTCTCTTTACATCATCATTCCACCAATCGCTCCTCTTCCCTCCCGCACCCACTTTCCTGTAACCACAAACTTCTGCTGAACACTCCAACACTACATTTTTAAACCTTCCCCATACCTCTTCGACCCCATTGCCTATGCTCTCATTAGCCCATCTATCCTCCAATAGCTGTTTATATCTAACCCTAACTACCTCCTCTTTTAGTTTATAAACCTTCACCTCTCTCTTCCCTGATGCTTCTATTCTCCTTGTATCCCATCTATCTTTTACTCTCAGTGTAGCTACAGCTAAAAAGTGATCTGATATATCTGTGGCCCCTCTATAAACATGTACATCCTGAAGTCTACTCAACAGTCTTTTATCTACCAATACATAATCCAACAAACTACTGTCATTTCGCCCTACATCATATCTTGTATACTTATTTATCCTCTTTTTCTTAAAATATGTATTACCTATAACTAAACCCCTTTCTATACAAAGTTCAATCAAAGGGCTCCCATTATCATTTACACCTGGCACCCCAAACTTACCTACCACACCCTCTCTAAAAGTTTCTCCTACTTTAGCATTCAGGTCCCCTACCACAATTACTCTCCCACATGCTTCAAAGGCTCCTATACATTCACTTAACATCTCCCAAAATCTCTCTCTCTCCTCTACATTCCTTTCTTCTCCAGGTGAATACACGCTTATTATGACCCACTTTTCGCATCCAACCTTTACTTTAATCCACATATTTCTTGAATTTAATATATATATATATATATATATATATATATATATATATATATATATATATATATATATATATATATATAATCATATATATATATATATATATATATATATATATATATATATATATATATATATATATATATATATATATATATATATATATGCAAAACAACCACTCTGAAAGAATAGAGAAATTCCAAGCGCTCTCGTGACTACTCACATTATCAAGGAACTATGAGTAGTCACGAAAGCGCTTAGAATTTCTCTATTCTTTCAGAGTGGTTGTTTTGCATATTCTGAAATCACCTGTTTACTGTGATCTTATTGCATATATATATATATATATATATATATATATATATATATATATATATATATATATATATATATCTATATATATAATATATATATATATATATATATATATATTTATATATTATTTATATATAATTTATTTCTGTTATGCTCACTTTCTGTCTTTCTCCCTTCTCTTCCTCTCTCTATCTCTCCCTATCTCTCTCTCTCTCTCTCTCCCTTATTTCATCCCTTATTTCATCTCTCCTCTCTCCCTTTTCCTCTCCAAACTTTTCTCTTCCTCTGTCGTTGTCGTGGTTATAACAACAAATAGCCGAGTAAGGGGCAGGCTTCAACACAACAAACTTTGGTTATTAGTTTATTTTATAGTATACGATGAATTTAAAACAGGAGACAAGTTTACTCATTTTCAAGACATGTTTTAGAAAATGTATCTGTTTTTCTTCTTTTTCTTTTCTCATTTTTCCTGTTTTTATTTTTTTCATCTATATCCTTTCGTCTTTTTTACTCCTTGTTTTCTTCGTTTCGTTCCTTGTGAACATCACCTCTGTTTGTGTGTGTGTGTGTGTGTGTGTGTGTGTGTAATTGATACCTCATTTGCTCTTATCCAGCTATGATCCTAGCCGCGGGGGCGATGACTCCCGAAACAATCTCCAGGTAAGTTACTCTATCTCTAAAGCATTCGGGATCTTTGCTTGAGGTTCACACAGTGCTTTTGCTTCTCTCAATCCAGTGTATATATGATGACAGAATTCATGCTTACTTTTCCTGTTTACAGTTCTATCAGAAGCTTCGGCACTTCTGTTGTACATAATAATAATAATAATAATAATAATAATAATAATAATAATAATAATAATAATAATAATAATAATAATAATAATAATAATAATAGTAATAATAATAATAATAATAATAATAATAATAATAATAATAATAACAATAATAATAATAATAATAATAATAATAATAATAATAATAATAATAATAATAATAATAATAATAATAATAATAATGTCTTTATTTCTACAAGTATATGTACAAGGTAAACAGGCCTAGCTGACATCTGCTTGTTATGCAGAGCATTTCGGGCAAACTTGGTCAATTTTGTCCCAGGATGCGACCCACACCAATCGGCTAACACCCAGTGGAAGGAAAATAACAAGAGATGTCACTGCCGGTATCATGGCTGTTTCCAAAGAAAAATTAAGCTATATTCTACTGATATGTAATTCTGTCTTGATAACTGACATTTGGTTGGTATCAAGTCTGTGTGTTTGTAGTGAAGTAATAGTTACATCATGACCATATTTTTTAAATGGGTGGACCGGTAAGCCAGCGGAAGGCCTCGGTTAGATGACCAAAACCTCCAGCAGGAGATGATCATATGACTAAGACCCGCGTCAGGAAGCACTTGTCCTGAATCTTGACGAACCTTAACTAACCTATGTGTTAGTCTGTGTTTTTGACTTCCATCTCTGCCTCGTCTTCAGTCTGTGTATTTCAGTTATTTTACATTAGATATCATGTGTCTCCCAGGTCCTTCCATATGAAAAGCTTTTTTCTTAAGCATTTATACTTTTAGCTTTTCAAATTTTTCCTTGTAGGTGAGTTCCCTCAGCTGGCTCAGCTTGAGTCAACGATTCCTTCCCGAGACTAAACAAAGGGATCAAGATCTCAGACATAAAACCCAAACCGAAAGGCCATTCGTCACAAGCTACGAGGCTAACTTTGCAACACGCCTCTCTCACTTGGCGGACGCCGGATTGAGCCTTCATCTTTCCAAGAACAGAATGACTCAGAGGGGTTTAGCTCTTAACATAAAAAAAAAATTAACAAAATCCTCTTTCTTGGCCAGGTGTGTGGACTCCACCCCACACCTCAAAGGTCCCCCTCTGTGTCCGAGGTTTGCAATCATTGTTCTCTAAATCTATATATTCGTGTCTAATCTTCAAGTGTCTTCCTCAATTTCTCTAACATTGCCCCTGACGGGATTGATTTCAAGTAACCATTTGTCTTAACATTTCTTGTGAAGTGTTCAAATCATCTTGTGCTCTTTCCTTGCCTTCTAATTTTTATTTTTCTGGGAATGAGAACCAGATTTAGCATTCTATTTTTTTCTGGCATGTTGTTTACGTTTGTGTGTGTGTGTGTGGAGCAGCAACCCGTCACAGTAATGGTGTGAATGCACTCCAGATATCAGATGGTTACCTGTCTCTTGTTAGGTTAAGTAAGGTTTGTCAGGAAACAAGACAAGTGTTTCCTGACGCAGGTCTTAGTCATATGATGACCCGCAACTGGAGCTTTTGGTCATCTGACCGAGGCCTTCTGATGGCTTACCGGTCCATCCCCTTTAAATTTTATGGTTATTATTGCAACCATTTCTGCTTGTGTGTCCAGTGTATACATTGGTTCTGTCGTTACGACAGGTAACAGCTCTTAGCTAGTAAATAAAGTTAGGAACCTTAATCTAACCTTGTAGAACCCTGTGTAAGAGAGAGAGAGAGAGAGAGAGAGAGAGAGAGAGAGAGAGAGAGAGAGAGAGAGAGAGAGAGAGAGATAAAGTAATCAAAAACTTTACATAGCATAGGTAGCTTGGGCAGTGTCCATGCACCGATGCACCCACTTCAATTTTCCACCCAGTCTATCCTATAAATATCTATTTTTTTTTCCTCCTCTCCATCCATAAATATCCTCTACGCTCTGCTGCCTTTCTTAATCGCCTTTTCAACCTTCCTTCTCATCGCATTTATTCCGGACTACGAATTCCACCCTTCGTAAATTGTACTTGTCTACCCCATCAGAGTATGTGTGAGCGCGTGTGTCTGTCTTTGTGTGATTACCTGGCTGTGAGTGCGGAGGTCGAGGCCTGGCTCCTGGACCCGCTTAATGACTCAGAATCCACTGATGTGATTAAACTCGATCTTCCTTTGCTGTTGTAAAAGTACTTCGGGTAATACAATTACTCAGGTATCACAGTACTACTGTATTAAACAGCGTGTAGCTCAAACGAGATTTTTTTTCCCTTCAAATCATGGCTTGAGAAATCTCAGCTAAACTTTGCGCGAAACGTTATTCGTGCTCACCTGTGTGAGGCTACAAGAGTTGAGTTACAGATCCTGGCCTTTGCATTTAACTGGCTGTTGCAGGAATCACTCATTTACAGCCAGATAGGCCTTACTATGTCTCGTCTTAAAGTTATGCTTGGAGTATGTCTCCACTATTTTTCTTAACCAAGTTATTCCACTTCCTGAGGTTGAAAAATATTTCCTGACATTTCAGTGTCTCATCTGTGTCTTTATAATATAGCAGCAGCACTAAGCTGCAAGTGAGAAAGATGAACAAAAAAAGGGGAAATCACTAACATAGCCGAATATATAAAGCATAAATAAAGACGAGTTTTGAACCTCTTGCATTGAATACCCCCTGATTCAGCCAAGCGTAAATTGTTTTACAGGTTATATTAGCTTTTCGTTTTAAAATGTATCTTCTTCTATTTGCACTGAACCTTCTGCCTCGAGCAGGAGTCACTCTGCAGAATACTATCTAGGCAATATTAAATCATGCAGATTTTGGCTTCAACGCGATTCATGTGTGACTCGCAAACTGTCGCTGACTGTGTAATATAGCGGATTCAGCGCCTTCAGGAAGACATGTCTGGTATTACCATAAATGCGCTTCGTAATCTGTAAATAAAACACAGATATGCAAGAAAGGTATAAAATACCGACAATATGAAAGTTAAGACACGATATATTCTCCTCCACCACGATGCTGTGAACACTAACTCCAAGGCCGAGGGACTGATTACCTCATCTTTTGTATATAGTTCTACTGTCTTCCTATTATGTCCTAGAATCTGTATTGATAAAGCCACTGGATGGCGAAACGTCTACAATAAAGATATCCAGATGTTGCACATGTGTCTTAACTTTCAAAACACAGATACTTGAACAATGTCTAACTTGTGATGATTCTAATCAGATACTTCATGATAAATTAGACACATGTGCAACACTTGGGTATCTTTATTGAGGAAACGTTTCGCCACACAGTGGCTTCATCAGTCCATACGTAGGAGAAACTTGAAGAACAGGAGGAGAATGAGGTAATCAGTCCCTCAACCTTGAGTCGATGTGTTCAGTATATCAATCTTGAATAGAATACGGCATATGAGCGGAGAAGCAGCTTATAAACCGTATGGCAGGAGAGGTGCAGCAGTCATAGGCGGTGTCACATTTGTTCAATGTGGAAGTAGGTCGTGCCCAAGAATTAGGCAACATTATCAACATGTCGGTTCTCTGAACCATTCATCTACAAACCTGTCAGACACTGCAACTTCTTGGGATCTTAATACTTAGGAATTCTTCGCTTGCCTAATTCTTGGGCACGACCTACTTCCACATTGAACAAATGTGACACCGCCTATGACTGCTGCACCTCTCCTGCCATACGGTTTATAAGCTGCTTCTCCGCTCATATGCCGTATTCTATTCAAGATTGATATACTGAACACATCGACTCAAGGTTGAGGGACTGATTACCTCATTCTCCTCCTGTTCTTCAAGTTTCTCCTACGTATGGACTGATGAAGCCACTGTGTGGCGAAACGTTTCCTCAATAAAGATACCCAAGTGTTGCACATGTGTCTAATTTATCAACATGTCGGTTCTCTGAACCATTCATCTACAGATACTTCATAATCAATAAATGAAACACAGATACTCGAATTCTCTGATTAGTACGACAGTTTTTTTCATCATAATTTTGTCGATCAGCCACTCTCTTTGTCTGACTCGTGATGATTCTCAAGGTGTCAGTTGCCTTTCTCCTCGTTATTCAGACGACGACACTGGAAAGGAATCCATAAGCTGCAATAATTCCCTGGGTGTTCCCATCTGACGAACATTCATTTTCAGACCTCAAGGACTGACTTCTTATTTATCGATACAGTGAAGAGGCTTTCACACAGGAAGTGGAATAGATCAAACACACATATACACATGCATGTATACTTGTCTACATAACGAGATGCAAAAGAGCGCACACTGGAAGTGATGCAAGCCGAATTTGCTTAAATTAAATCTACTTAACTAATTAAAAGGAGTGAGGAGATAGAAGCTCATCCTCCTGAAATGTTGCAAGATGAGAATAAATAGAATGCATTTACACAGAGGCACGACTTACTGCGAACCTCCAATGGAGGTAAATGTTATGACAGCTAATTGGAACGTAATCCAAAGGAGATACGTGCATGATGTACAACCTGCTCATGAATGCCCATAAAGTGCACAAGGACAGACTTTGAGGTAGCAGAAATGAAAGGACACAGATGGGCATTAAAATTAATTTAGCTAATATCAAATAGAGGTTGACTTCAAACGTGAATTCGAAAATAGTTGCTTCAGAACCCAAAAGAATCACAATGTGCTGAAAATGTTCTCTATACAATTTAAGTGGATTTTAATTCAAAAAGATGAATTACCGAACAATAAAAAAGTTGAGGAACTTTTGAAACAAAAGGTGACAAAGAAGATCCAGCAAACAAAAGATGATAGGAACGACCGAATAAACAGGTGACAGGGATGATTCTGTAAACACAAGGTGACAGAGAGGACACTGTGAACAGGTGACGAAAAAAACTGTAAACAAAAGGTAACAGGAAAAATCATGTAAACCTTAGAACGGTTTCAAATTGAATTGTTTATTCCAAAACAATCAGGAAATACTATTTAAATTATATAATAAAACTTGAAGTCAAAATCCTGCTTTCATTCAATCCAGTTTCAAGTAAACTGTGTTTGTAATTTTACTTCAATAGTCACAAAGAAAGAGAAACTGAGGGAGAGGTTACACCTGCTCACTGATCTTCTGGTAGGTGGTTCCTACCTCCACTTGACACGTTCATTGTCCTGGTAGGTGGTTCGTACCTCCCCTTGACACGTTCATTGTCCTGGTAGATGGTTCCTACCTCCCCTTGAAACGTTCATTGTCCTTGTAGGTGGTTCCTACCTCCCCTTGACACGTTCATTGTCCTGGTAGGTGGTCCCTACCCCTCTAGGCAAGCTCATTGTCCTGGTAGGTGGTCCCCACCTTCCCTTGACACGTTCATTGACCTGGTAGGTGGTCCCTACCTTCCCTTGACACGTTCACTGACCTGGTAGATGGTCTCTACCTTCCCTTGACACGTTCACTGACCTGGTAGGTGGCCTCGACAAATCCCTGACACGTTCATAATGCCTACCTTCCCTGATTCGTTCTCTGCTACAATCAGGTAAAAGCGGAACGGCACGCATGAACGGTCTCTCTCTCTAAGGCTTATTGCTAATTCAACACAGAAGCTTAACCAACGGGATGAACGATATGCATGCCATTTGCTAGTAACTCTACGATGAGAGAGAGAGAGAGAGAGAGAGAGAGAGAGATACACATACGTACAACGAGCTCTTAATCTATTCACCGGGAGAGTCGTCCCAGGGAATCATATGACATGTCATTACAAGAGTGTCAGGCAGGTGTCATGTGCAGGAGTCACGGAGCAAATTCCTTACACACATCCTATGTACGTTGTATATATATATATATTATATATATATATATATATATATATATATATATATATATATATATATATATACATATATATATATATATATATATATATATGTCGTGCCGAATAGGCAGAACTTGCGATCTTGGCTTAAATAGCAACGTTCATCTTGCCATATAGGACAAGTGAAAATTAGTGTATGCAATAATTTCGCCAAAATCATTCTGAACCTAACGAAAAAAATATATTTCACTGTGTTTGTTTAGTATTAAATTATTGTAAACAAATCTTAAATATATTTTGTTGGGTTAGGCTAAAATAAATTGTTCTTGTTATAATAAGGTTAGGTAAGTTTTCTAAGATTCTTTTGGTGCAAAATTAAATTTTTTTTATATTAACATTAATGAAAAAAATATATCTTTAAACGTATAAAAGAAAATTTCAGAAAGAACTTAATTTTAAATGAGTTTTTGCAAACTGACCAGTTTTAAATATTCGGCACGACATATATATATATATATATATATATATATATATATATATATATATATATATATATATATATATATATATATATATATATATATATATATATATATATATATATATATATATATATATATATATCCTCAGATTCTTCCAGTGATATATCATTGGTATATTACTGAGCTACCGGCAACAAGGGAGAGGTGACCCCCACGTAGCAAATATTGAAGCCACAGCACATACTATTTTCTGATCATATCATTAGTCTACAGTGAAGTCTCATTCAGATTTATGATATTAATCAAATAATTGACTCCGGCATGAAGTGCTGCTTAAAATTCATAATGACTGAAAAACATGAGATGTTTGTGTGAAACTACGGGACAGGAGAAGCAAAGCAAACGTTGGCAAAGGATTTTTGCCGACGGACTCATAAAACACTGAAATGCACTCTCCCCAACGTTGTTAATTTGTATTCAGTGAAGACTTTCATTGGTTCTATTGGAAAAACACCTGTCAAATATACGTTTAAATCAACTCACTCCTGTACAGTTATTGGCCCTCAAACACTAACTCCGCCTCAGTGCTGTCTCAGGTGAATGTGTACACACTGAATATCATGGAAATTTCTGAGAGGAGCAGTGTCCTGAGGATCGGGCTGGAATATAAGTAAAATGGACTGATGTTTGGCACACAGGGCCAGTTCATGAAATGTCTGGGGCATATTAAGAGTATTAGTGATAAAAGTAGTAGGCGTAGTGGAGGCAGTGGTAGTAGTAGTGGTGGTAGCACAAGTGGTAATAGTAGTGGTGGTAGCACAAGTGGTAATAGTAGTGGTAGTAGTTGTTGCATTAATAGTAGTAGTGGATGTATTAACAGCAACAGTGGAGATGGTGGATGTAGTAGCAAGTGAAAAAGTAACGGTGCTATTTGTAGCAAATGTATTATTAACAACAGCAGTGCCAATAGCGGAAAAAACAACAGTGATGATTAAAAGCATTTGTAGGGATTAAAAACAACTGTAGTGAGTAAAAGTTTTTCGACATTTTAAGTTAAACACCCATACATCCTTAACATTATTCTTCACTCATATTTTTATGCCCGGCGTGTAGCCAGGCTGAGTGTAGAACTCTAAGATAGCTTTTTCCTAAGCTGTCTTAGCTTTGACTGTCTCGAGTCACTCATAGCAAAGTTAAGAATTTCTGGACAGTACTTTTAGCTTTCCGGTAGATTCAGTCGATATTAACATTAACGTCTGCTTATATCTAACTTTTCTCGTGTACTCAGTAGTAAAAATCAAGCAGTGCTTGCTGGCAAGCACTCCTCGGCTCCTCCTTGCCTACTCTTGCTTCACGAAATACTTTAATTGATACATGAAAGCGTGGACCTCCACGCTGCATTGCGCCCACCCAGTACTAACTCTCAGGAGGCGAGAAAGTTGTCTTGGCTTCGCTGAATGACTCCAGGAGAACTGAAAAACCTTTTTCCCTCATCCAATACATCGATGACTTCACCGTAGCAGTTGCCCAGTAGCGGTGTAAGCCTCTCTTATGCGTTCACTCCAGTTGCTCCCTCTGAATACTCAAGCTGCTCCCTCTGAACACTCCAGCTGCTCCCTAGGAACACTCCAGCTGCTTCCCTCTGAAGACGGCAACAATTCGTCTTTCAGGGCTTATGGAAACGAGTCAGCGTGAGAGAGAGCAGGGAGAAGAGAAGCGGCCTAACAGCACTTGGAAGAGTGTGTGGGGCGCAGTGCCCCCGCTGGGCCCCTGAGGTTGTTAAACTAACGAGTCAAACGGAGCAGTCGCACTGGGGAGTTCCCACAGCGATAATTAGATCGACGGGATGCAATCTGCGACGTAAATCTTGGCCTCGACCGGAGCAGAACCTGAGGAAAAAAAAAAAACAGACCTCTCATCCTTATGCAAAGTAGTGATGACGCCAGCCTAATTGACCTCTGTAAAAACCACACCGAGTAAAGAATAGGAAGACGAGAAGGAGTAGGAGAAAAATTAGGAGATAAAGGAGCAGGAGATGGAGGAGGATGAGGAAGAATCAGAGAAAGACGATGAGAAAGAGGATGGAGATGAGGGGGAGGGAGAGGTGAAGAAGGAGGAGGATGATAAGGGAAGAAGTAGTAGTAGTATGAGTAGTAGTAGAAGTAGTAATAGTAGTAATAATAGTGATAGTAGCAGTAATAGTAGTAGTAATAGTGGTAGTAGCAGTAATAATAGTAGTAGTTGTAGCAGTTTAAGAAAAAAGAAAGAGGAGTAGAAGTTTGAGCAGGATTAGCAGAAGGAGCAAGAAAATTCAAAAGAGTGAAAAGGATAGAGAGAAAGTGTCTGTGAGTGGGAGGTGGGAAAAGACATGAAACACAGTACACATAGGAGACGAGAATGGAGCAAGAATAGTCGGAAAAAACAGAAGGAAAAGTAGTTGGCCTTGGTAGGACAGAAAGAAGAGAAACAGCAGGAAAAGAATGGAAGACATGCAGCATTATAAGCAGAGGTTGGAATAGGAGAATTCGAATAATCATCAGAGGCAGAAAGTGGGAGAAATAGAAGAACGAATGGAAGAAGTAGGAGTAACAGTAGACTAAGAAAAATAAGTGAGGATCAAAATAAGAGCAGAAGAATGAATAACAAGAAGCACAAGATGAATAACCAACAAAACGACCGGGGAGAGAGAGGGAGAGAGAGAGAGAGAGAGAGAGAGAGAGAGAGAGAGAGAGAGAGAGAGAGAGAGAGAGAGAGAGAGAGAGAGAGAGAGAGAAAGAAAGAGAGAGAGAGAGACAGACAGACAGGCAGACAGACAGACAGACAGACAGACAGACAGACAGACAGGCAGACAGACAGACAGACAGACAGACAGACAGAGACAGGGACAGAGAAACAGACAGACAGACAGACAGAGAGGTAAATGAGCAAGCAGCAGAAGCAACAGAATGAGAATAAACAAAATCAGCAGGAGCCTATGAAGCAGAAGGAACAGCGGAAGCAGGAGAGAAGCAACTCTCTGTAGTTGCTAAACGTCTTTCCTCCCTGCCCGGCTCTTACTGCTGCTGCTGCTGCTGCTGCTGCTGCTGCTGCCAAAAGCCGACTCTCAATCATACAATAAAGGCCAGCAATGAACGTGATAAACTCTCCCGGATGGTAATTCGGGTAAATAAACACGTATGGGCAAGGCGATTAATCTCGTAAACACGGGATAGTTGATAATGAACTGACTAAACAAGGAGATGGTAATTATGTGTGATGAGAGGGGAGGAACATGCCCAGGGGCACTGGTGCAGCATTGGAGGTTAGGAATTGCGGGTAGGTAGCCTCCTATTGCGGTATTGTAGGCAGGAAACTCCGCTGTAAAGTTGTATTTATGTAGTGCTGTAGTTGGGTAGCCCTCACTGCGGTATGATAGCTACGTAGCCCCACTAAGTTAAGCCTGGTAGCCTACAATGAAAATTTATTTCAGAGCAACTCTCTTTCTTTCTTTCTCTCTCTCTCTCTCTCTCTCTCTCTCTCTCTCTCTCTCTCTCTCTCTCTCTCTCTCTCTCTCTCTCTCATCTAGTTTCATCTACATAATTCAGCTATAAAGACATAATTACCTAAAACCATGATAAAAAATTGCCTTTTAGAGTCTTGTACAAGACATCGAGTGTTAGGGATAGAGAGGGTGGTAATGGGGAAGTGAATAGTGGTTGGTGGTGGTAATGGTGGCATTAGTGGTGATAGTAATGAGAGTGGAGATGGTTCCTGATAGTAGTGGTGAAGGTGGCAGTGGTAGTGGTGATAGTATTAGTAGCAGCAGCAGTAGTAGTAGTAGAAGTAGTAGTAGCAGTAATAGTAGCAGTGGTAAGGGAGATCCTGTCGATATACTTTCATTTAACAAAGACGCATGTGATGTGCTCCGACCCGTATCTATTCAATGGTTATAGAACGGGAACAAAAGCTAGCGACATGGGTGCTGGTGGCAGATGTGGTTATAGACGTGGTCAGAGACTGGGCTGCTGGGGCGTTGACCCCCAGAACGACCTCCATGTACTTAGATAGTTATAACCATTCTTGTAATCAATGACTGAACGGAATAGAACCACTTTTATAACCGATAGCAATAATTACATTTTAAATACAAGTTCAGGATTGTATAAACTAGATTCATTCATAAAAAAATACAGTGTTTGAGAATCATAAGCTATTTTGACAAACAAATTCACCTTTACCCGCTAACCTGTCGCTCATGACCTCACCAAAAGTTTGGGAACATGAATTTCCCACTCTCACTGAGGTCACAAACAATCCTCTGACTCATGTGAGGTCACGTCTTTTACTTTTCCTTGATAA
The DNA here is from genome assembly GCF_038502225.1 of Cherax quadricarinatus. Taxonomy (NCBI): domain Eukaryota; kingdom Metazoa; phylum Arthropoda; class Malacostraca; order Decapoda; family Parastacidae; genus Cherax; species Cherax quadricarinatus. The sequence continues at coordinate 9,054,289 of NC_091292.1, forward strand.
CATAAGAGATTACTAAACGACTTGGAAAAATTATACTCAGGGTGGTTACATTGTGTATAATTCAGGTATATATATATATATATATATATATATATATATACATATATACATATATATATATATATATATATATATACATATATACATATATATATATATATATATATATAAATATATACCTATATATATATGTCGTGCCGAATAGGCAGAACTTGCGATCTTGGCTTAAATAGCAACGCTCATCTTGCCATATAGGACAAGTGAAAATTTGTGTATGCAATAATTTCGCCAAAATCATTCTGAACCTAACGAAGAAAATATATTTCACTGTGTTTGTTTAGTATTAAATTATTGTAAACAAATCTAAAATATATTTAGTTGGGTTAGGCAAAAATAAATTGCTCTTGTTATAATAAGGTTAGGTAAGTTTTCTAAGTTCCTTTTGACTCAAAATTATAAATTTTTACATCAACATTAATGAAAAAAATATATCTTTAAACGTATAAGAGGAAATTTTAGAAAGAACTTAATTTTAAATGAGTTCTTGCTAATTGGCCAGTTTTACCTATTCGGCACGACATATATATATATATATATATATATATATATATATATATATATATATATATATATATATATATATATATATATATATATATATATATATATATATATATATATATATATATATATATATATATATATATATATATATATATATGTCGTGCCGAATATGTAAAACTGGTCAATTAGCAAGAACTCATTCAAAATTAAGTTCTTTCTGAAATTTTCTCTGATACGTTTAAAGATATATTTTTTTCATTAATGTTCAAGTAAAAAATTTAAATTTTGCACCGAACGAATCTTAGAAAACTTACCTAACCTTATTATAACAAGAGCAATTTTTTTTAGCATAACCCGACTAAATATATTTTAAATACGTTTACAGTAATTTAGTACTAAACAAACACAATCAAATATATTTTTTTCCTTAGGTTCAGAATGATTTTGGCGAAATTATTGCATACACAAATTTTCGCTTGTCCTATATGGCAAGATGAGTGTTGGTATTTAAGTCAAGATCGCAAGTTCTGCCTATTCGGCACGACATATATATATATATATATATATATATATATATATATATATATATATATATATATATATATATATATATATATATATATATATATAT